>NW_009910122.1:0-53223 GCF_000696875.1 Nestor notabilis
TCCAATCCAAACCATTCTATGATTCTATAACCTTGACAAAAGGCCCAATTCCATCTGTATAGACCGATCCTTTTCATAGCATAGCACCCACTGGGATGAAGAAGGTGTATCCTTGAAGGATTTCTGTTGCATAAGGACTTGAAGCTGTGCTTAAGCACACCTTAGCTCTGAAAGACTGGGATGCTATCCAGATGCAGCTTCTGAAACTCTGATTAACTGGGTTTTAAAGCACAGACCTCACTCAAAAAATGGCTGTTCCATGCAAGAAGGGTTTTCTTATAGACTAAAGGAGAGTAGGGACAGCTATACTGCAAATCTTTTAACACAGTATTAAAGACCAACTCTTGTCTTTCTTTTAGCTTACGTAGTGTAGATGTGTTACGTTATAGATCTCTAGTAAGAGGCAGAGGGGAGTGTAATCCCACCTTTTTAGAATCCTATATCAAGGTGAGAAAAATCATAACATCCTCTTATAAAAAAGAGCAACAAGATGTGCCAAAGGTTACTTCCATCTCAGATGTAATGCCCCATCAATGAATCCTAGAGCACTTTATGAGAGCGAAGCACCTCTGTCCATCTGCATCAGGGAGAACTAATACACAGAAAAGGAAACTGAGGCACAAAATCCTTATAATTACTGTCTGAAAATATAATCCTGTGATTAAACCACTATGGCAACCTAATCACTTATGTGCAACAAAGGTCTCCTCAGCAGGGGAAATTATACCCTTTCCTGGAGAAAAGGCAAAAACTCATCCTTAAGGGAACCAAAGCTTTTTGGACATGTAAATAAAAAGTTTATAACTTAATGCTGACAAAACCTCACAAATCTAAACAGAAAAGCTGATTAAAATATTGTAGAAATAGTAAAAGTGATAAACAGAGAGTATTTTATCAGCTTTGTACAACAGTCAGTGGCCAAAATGTTAATCCAAACTTTAAAATGCCTATTTGAAACATCCTTCAGGGGTCCTCAAAATTTTGCTATCAGTTTGAGGTCCACCATTTTATTTCAGTTCCATTGTCCTCCCCTCATGCACTCTGTTTAATGAATTGCTGGTATCGCTTTGACTTCAGCACACAATGAAGTCTTACACAGCCAAATGTCTTCAGAAGTCTATGCCCAGCTTAATTTGAGGGTATTTTATCTGGACATGCAGCCACCAACCCACTTGCTCTTCAAAGAGGAGAGAAACTGGAGATCAGACTGCCTTATTCAGAGAGGAAATAGCCGGTGAAGCAATGACTTTGATTACCCCGATGTAAAATAAAAGGATTTGGCCCAGTCATCATTTTTCCACCAAGCATTTCACAGAAGCCAAGGAAAGCAGTAGTTATATCACCTTGAGACAACTATCACATCACCAAGCATCTTTTCCTTTCTGGTCTCCAAAGCTTGGAAATGCAAACCTTTGAAATGAAAAGCCACTTGCCCAGCCCTCACTTTCTCAGTGTGAGCACTGCAGATGCCATGCCCTCAGTTTAGGAGAGGTCAGGCCTGCAGTGAAATGCCCCCTCCTATACAAAAGCCAAATGTCATTGTCACAGCCTGTAGGGAGCAGGAGTATGGACAGTCTGACTTGAACTAAGCTTTGGAAATCTGAGAAGATTGCCCAGGATTAGTCAGTGGGTAACACAAAACCCAAAAGCTGCAATTACCAGCCAAGCAGCAGCCACGCTACCCAAATTGCTCTTAGCCATCCCAGCCATTGTATTTCTGGGAAACACCAGGCAGAGAGCATCTGAACCCCCCCAGCTACTCCAGAAGACAGCTCCTGGCTGGCTCTGCCCAAGAAAAGGAATAGACAGATTTTCAACACTGGCATCTTTTGAAATACATGTCAGGAAACCCAAGGGAGCAGTGGAGCAAGGTGGGAGAGGGTCTGATATACATGGAATTAAAAATCCTTAGTGAAGGGGAAGGGAAACCAGCCCATGTTTGTGTCTATTCCTGGATATTAAAGAGCCTTTCAGGCATCTGAGATATTAGGGATCACACTTGTGTGATGCACAAGAGATGCTTTGAAACAGCTACAGCCTTTTTATTCACATAAACTCCCTCTGAGTTGCCTTTTCTTCTCATAGGGCAGAAGTTTACACCAAGGTTTTATTTGGCTTCAGGGCAAACATGATGCTTTGCAGGAAAGCACTGTCAAACAGACCCCTCTCCTAGACAAGTAATTATGAGAACAAATAGCTCCTTCTTAACCCACAGGGGAGCCTGCCAACCTTCCCTGCTATTCTCGGCTTCCTGGCTTAGAAAGGGTTACATGCAATCTAAATGAAAGGCTTGTCCTTCTCAGGCTGTTTGGGAAGCTAAACAGATTTCAGCTGGCATTGGGGCAGAGCTGTGCTGCAGATACTCACTGCAGGTTTCCCTTTAACGGTAACAGGAGATGTCCTATGCCTTCCCAAACAGGACTCAAGCTTAAGTGCAGAGTGGTGCTGCAGCATTGCAGAGCAGGTTTAGAAGGGCCAAATGCTCCACAAAAAAACCCAAACAAGGCAGTTCCTGCCCTGAAAACCCTGCAGACTAAATGAAAAATTATGCTGCAGGCAAAGATAAACATGCAGACATATTTCTAAGTAGTAGAATGAACATTTGGATAGGATGCTGTGAGCTAAAGGGCTGTTACGATGCCAGACCTGGGTACAGCGGTCAGAGCACATGGAAGTCCTGGAAGCAGGGGTGGCAGCTTTCTGTGGCAGTCTGTCTCTGAGTGCAGGTCAAGAAAGTAATTTCCAGCCATGATGTCTAAGCCCAGCTCTTAACTTAAGTTTAGACCAAGCAGTGCAATGTTTGAGATTTGCTGTAAAATCTGTTTTCTATATTTTCAGAAATCCACATGGAAGCTCCCTGAAGCTTCATTTTTAACTACAGTTCTACCACTGTCTTTGTCAAACAGGCCTGACGTTTATCTCATTTACCTGAGAATAGCCAGTATAGCACAAATCCAGTGGATTTGTGAGGGTTCAGTGCTAAAACATAGAGCGTTGCCAGCTCCATAGACCTACAGAAAGATAGCTAAAACCAGCACACAGGTTGTCACATTCCTACATTTAAGACTTCACAAAGCAAGAGGATTTCAAAAAAGGATCTATGACCTGCACTGAGATTAGACAACCTACTTCAGTGAGATGAGCAGGACAGGAAGAACTGTCCTGCTCCAGTGTGGCGTGAGGCCCCTTCCATCGGGTATGAATTTAGGGTATTATACTGCTTTGTAGGTGGATGACACCTAGACTCTGAAATCCCTGCCTGCGCTGAGCACTAGTTATGACTGGTGTCAATGAAGTGAAGGGCAGTTCTTAAGAAATAACATGTAATCTGATGTCACTGGAACTATCAAAGCCTGGCCCTTCGCTTTCATTTGGCAAGCAAGTGCAAAAAAAATGGTGCTGATGTTCAAAGGGGATATCTTAGGTTCACTAGGGGAAAGAAAAAAACACAGCAACCACTCATTAAAGGAGTTAAAAGTCTTTCCCAGAGCTGTATGACTCCTCAGAGAGCAAACGATCACATTTTTCAGAGGGATCTGATGAATTCTCCAGTTTTGTGCACTTTCTAACTTTGGCAAGCTATCGAGTATAATGTAAGACAACAACTCCTCTTCTTTACTTCCCTTGCTCCCATTTGTCCTGTTATCTCTCCATTCTTGCTTTAATGTGAAGATGGCCCTGTCTCTGCTCACATCTTTTCTACTTGTGCTGTTCTGCGCTAGAGGCCACAGCAGAGATGCTCTGTGAGAAGCCTCAGATGTCATGGGAAGAGAGAATCTTGAGATCTTTTGCAAATAAGATTGGCTGGAAATCCCAGAAGAGTCTCCTACTTTCTAACTAACCCAGAATGCCCTTTCCCTCCTTCCCCCAAGAAAAGCTGTAGCCAAAATGCTGGACAGAAGAGGCTGAGAGGGAATGGATGGAAAAAAGAGGAGTCATTTCAGAGAAGCATCCAACAATACAGCTGTTCCTCATGACACACCTCAACTATCAGCACTTCATCTAACCATACGTGCCTGGAGCATTCCTCACAGGAGTGCCAGGATACATGTTCCTGTTCCAGCAATAAGTCACAGTAGTTAATCCTCAAATAGCCACCAGCTTCATATGTTTAAACCTGATGCACATATAGGAGACTCTTCTGGGATTTCCAGCCAATCTTATTTGCAAAAGATCTCAAGATTCTCTCTTCCCATGACATCTGAGGCTTCTCACAGAGCATCTCTGCTGTGGCCTCTAGCGCAGAACAGCACAAGTAGAAAAGATGTGAGCAGAGACAGGGCCATCTTCACATTAAAGCAAGAATGGAGAGATAACAGGACAAATGGGAGCAAGGGAAGTAAAGAAGAGGAGTTGTTGTCTTATGTTATACTCAATAGCTTGCCAAACAACATGAACTGCCTTATGATCCCACTCTTGATCAGAACCAACTCATATCCAGCTTTGGAAATGGGACAGTATCCAAAACCATGAAACTAGGCTTTTGTCACTCACATTTGCTTACTGAACTTTACTTGGAAATTTACAAGCCCTATTCCTAGGAAAAAAATGGGAGCTCTCTCCTTTCGCTTTCTTTGCATGGAGATAGTATGACAATGGGGGAAAAAATCCTTCAACCTTTCAAGATGCGGTTTGCAAATCATCTCTCCATCTAAGAAGCTCTGGATGAGTAAATATTTGTAATAATCTCTCTGCCTTGGCCAGAAGAAAACGAAGAAGTGGGAGGACAAAATCCTTGTGCTGAAATCATGGAACGGTTTTGTCTCTGCCTTGCAGTGCAATGCACACATCTTGGCATGCACACAGCACCCAGTCAGGCACTCTTGCTCCCCATTTTCTTCCTGATGAGACCACCTATGGCAATGGAGCAGGATGGATTCAGGAGATGGATGGAGGGGTACACTGCCCATGCACCCCACCTCCATCACTGGAAAGAGCTCATCACATGGAAAAAACAAGAACACATTCCACTGGTGCAATCAAAAAAACACTGACCTCATTGGGACCTAACATTGGTGTTATTATGATGCTGGGGTGAGAAGTGTCTATTTATCCTCCTTTCATTTCTTGTTAAAAAGCATAGCCCATGTCAGAGCTGAGGAGAACTGCAACACAGAGGAGACATTATTCTCAGCTTTGGATTAAGATCAGTATTTTAATGAAAGCACTTATTAGCCCCAGCTGGGGCTCAACTTTCCAGTGAGTTGGGAAAAAAAAATATATTGCCCTGGCCATTCTTCTCTGGGGATTGCACAGAGACATCTGAGGGTATCAATTACTGATCGTAATACTCTATTGGAAACGAACAGCTGGGGAAAAGCCACTGGCGGGAAACGACTGGATTGCTTTACATTTTAAAGTATAGTTCTTGGCTATATGGTGGCTATTTTTTTCCCACTCTGGGATTCCAACTGCTCTCAATGGGCTGCAGTAATCCTGCCCTTGCCACCGTCTCATGCCAGCGCCACCTCTCCAACTGTCAGAGGAGGCTTGGCTCTCTAGAGAGACCACAGTTGGCCTCGGGCTACTCAACATGTGGAGCTGAGCACAGCCGCAGGGGTCCCTATGGGCTGTGTATATTGATTAGAGCCACCCAAACCCTCCAATGCAGGGAGAAAAATGCTCCTGTGTACTCTGTCTCCTGAAAGCCACAGCAACCCAAATGGCCTTTGAGTCATGCATGTGCCTACACAGGTTACTGCCCATGGAACTGGGAGATGTGCTGGTGCAATTCCTGACTTCAGGCACCTTTCAGAGCCTTGACTCTGAATTCACATGCATCCCTGTACTGCCCTTGGGGAGAGGGGAATGTTGCCAGGGATTAAAACCAATTTGGTGCAGACCAGGTCTGCCCCAGCCCTGTACACCCTGCCAGGGCTGCAGCAATCTCTGTACCCCAATGGGAGGGAGTCCTGTCACAGAGGGTCTTCTCCTTCCTCCTGCATTTATGGGGTGGAGGAATGACTACATGGGCACAAGGTTATTCCTGGAGAACACAGATGCTAATATGCCCTCTTTGAATATTTGTACCATCTGGTGACTTAGGCACCCAGGCCCCATCAAAAGAGGCTTAGAAAGACTCATAACTTAATGCAGTGATGAAAAGAAGGTGGGTGAGCAATGATGCAGCAGGTAACGGTGCAGAGCTGTCTGCATGTCCTTGTGTGTATAGAGAGCCTTGTGCCAGACATACAGAGTAAGATAGACCCTGAACTGGGAGCTTGCAGTGTGAACTAAAAGTTGATGCCATCTCAACACCTGATACAGTAGCTGATCCAGAGATGGATGACATCAGACCAGAGCTAAGGGAAGCTGTTATTTCAAAGCTAAATGTTGTAAAAAGCACAAGAGGCTTATAACGAGGCGCAGATCCCTGCCTTGTTCAGCAAGGAGGGTATGGAGATGCGCGTGCCTGATACTACATTTACAAAAGAACTGGCACTAGGGTAAGGTGACCAACAAAAGTGGGTGCGCAGGTGGGATGTGTGCAGAGTCACCAGCTTTTCCCTTGTGGTCCCCAAGGGTAGAGGGGATGGCAGCACAGCTCTCCTGTCCTGATGGACCGAGCAAGGGGTAGACGGAGAGACATCCACAGATGTGTGCCAGCAATTTCTGGAAGCGTTTAAAGCTGTCTTCACGTGAACAGCTGCACTGAACCGTAATGGATGGTCACTCCCAAAGGCAAACTGTAAATTTCCCAACGGAACAGGCTGTGTGTGTGTGTGAACCACATGTTTCCCTCGGGCTGGGGGCTGCTGGGCAGACAGGGGAGACAGGAGCAAAGCCCACTCCAGCAGTTGCCAGGTTGAAGGTTTCACATTCTGTCAGTTGTAGTGGCTGGACTTATTTTTCTCCACTTGGAATTTCAGGTCTGGGTGGATTTTATCAGAATAATCAAATCAATAAAATGCTCCATCTGGGAACCTGTTCTCAAAATGCCATGGAAAAAACCCTCAGACTCCAGCAGCTGGTCCCCAGCTAGCCTGGGACCAGGTAGCACAGGAGTTTCATGAGGAAGCAAAGGAAATCACAGGCATGTTGGCCTTGAGAATTGTGGCACTGCTTGAGATTTGATTAACTTTTTTATTCCCCTCATCACCCCCAAAACCAGTTCATCCTAGCCGAACTGGGAACCTAATTCTTGCAGGGAACAGAGAGAACAGACATGAAAGCCAAACCTTGAAGGCCTTTCCCACCTTTTAAAAGAGTAAAAAATCCTCACTGCTGACCCTACGCTATTTTCACAGCCCTGTGATAACACAGGCGCTGAAGAGGTACCTCTTCACACCCAAACCTCAGCCAGTCTAACATGAGAAATCACGTCTCCCACAAGCACCCTCCAGCCAGGGACACAGTGCGGTGCCCACAGCTGCTCTAAGCCCAAAGGCAGATGCTAATCATCATCCCATGGAAACGCGCAACGAGCACCTGAGAAGAAACCAAGTCTGAGCATCACACAGACCAGTCATTCAGCTCAGGCCAGTCCCATTAGATTTGGTTGACAAAAGAATCCAACTTGCACATTTATAATTTGCCAAAAAAAAAAAAAAAAAAGTGAGAGAGGGAAAGGGGAAAAAAAATAGGAAGGAAAACTTTTCCTTCTGAATGGAGAGTTTCTGTGGCCCAGCCTCCCTCCTCGTCAGCAGACAGGGTGGAATTCCCAGGCTACGGGGGAGATCTCCTGGGGCTGATCATGTTCTTAAAGGCATGTTCCCAATCAAGAAGGCTGGGATGAGGCATAATAATTGCATAGGCTTCCTGAGAAGCGGCTTAATATCCCTCAAGACTGATTTAACCTAGTTTTTCATTCTGCTTTCACATCAAAAAATAAAGATCTGTCTATATCTTGATATACTGCAAATCAGGAAATGGAGGCGTATGGTATATCTCATCCTCCCCTGCCTGGAGCTCTTCGAGGCACACTGCCAAGGCAGAGCCGCCTTTGCTCTTGCAGACACTTCCATTGTGTCAGCAAAGCTGTGCTGATTAACACTGGTGAGAAACTAGTGGCCTGTTAAAGGTCTGAGAGTCAGGAGCTATGTAATCCTGTGCTGGCACGGGTTTTTATGTCCTTGAAATTCATGGATAACAATTAGTATCATTACTAGCCTACATTACACACCTATTGATCTGTACAGACAAATGAGGATGGAAAGTTTTAAAGGCTCCGGGCCATAGCTGGCTATAATTATCATTAACACAAGAATGCTGGAAAATATGCCTGTATTATTGGACAAGTGCCAATCGTGTACTTACCTTTGGAGTCTCTGGAGCACCTTGAGGCAGTCCTGAGATCCAGAGGTGCATGCTAGCACTCCCATTTCTAGCTGAGCTCAGGCTGTGGATATAGCAATATCAAGAGGCACTGGGGAAGACCCCCAGCCACTGCGTCTGCCTGATGCTGTACATGTGCTGCCATTGCAAGTCCAAATGGGAAAGACAGAGGTTATCAGCTCCAAGTCAGCCAGCTGGTTCTCCATGCTGCTAAGGGTGTTTAAAAGCAGAGGGCAGACCCACGGCTCTATCCCAGGGGACCAGCTGGGTAAACCCCAGGGAGCACCCAGAGATAAATAATGCAGTCTGGCTGCAAAGCCACACAGCAGCGTAGATGCAGACACACTAGTCTGGCTTGCTTGCAGAAACACTGGGATTTTCTGTTCCACAAGAATGGAGTAAGCCTTTTCTGTAGGGATAGCCATCAGTCCCTGCACTTTGACATTAGTACAGACCACACTGGACTGGTGTCAGAAGTGAGTTCGTTGCTGTAAAGCTATCTTCAGACCATGCTACGTATGATTATAGAGAGACTGTAATTGTAACTGGCCTTCTTCATTACAAGTGCTTTTAATCCTGTAATAAATGAATGCTCTACAGACCAAGACACAATTATTTTACATCAAATGTTGCCAGTTTGAACTACTGATTCCAGCTTCAAAAATACAGATCTCTAACAGCAGAGTAAAAAGCTAGCTCTGAGATCTGTAATAACACCTACTGCAAATGCATCCCCAAACACTGTCATCACAGTACTATGTATTTGGTAGGTTGCCTTCCATTGCTAAGCTGGCTCAGCATGGCAGACATGTCTGTGCGACAACTGGGCAAGTCATGTTTGATGCCATTTATCTGTGACACAACAGGGCATTTGCAAAGCCCAAAGTATAGATTTTGACTTAAAAAGAAAAAAGAGGAGCAGATGAATTAAATTATGGGATTTAGGGTCATGAATTGCAGGTCTGAGCTGTCATGCTGAATACTAATGCTCCTCAGCCAGGCAGGAATCCATATAAAGGTGCACCTTCTCTGACTCACACAACCACGCGAGCCCCAAACTCCCCTTGGCTCCCTTAGATCCAAGGCAGGAGAAAACAGTAGTCCCTAAAAACACTTGTGTCATTATTTGATTACCGGTTCCCAGATTTCTTACCCATTCTGGACTCGGTCCTTATTCCCTCTGTAGCAGTGGCGCTTTACGTGAGCTTATAGCACCAGTGTCCAGACTTTGAGTGCTCTAGAGGTCACTGTCTCCAGCCAGAAATCCAACGGCTTCGCTTAATTTTGCTGGAATCATTCTCTACTCTTTGATGCAGGCTGCACCCTGCTGCCTATGACAGCTCATGCAAAGATAGAGGAAGATAAGACGATGCAGGCCATTTCCATCAATCTCTTAAAGCAGATGTGGGCGAGTGCAGGCTTTGCTACAGAAACTCTATGGGCCACATTTTTGGCAGATCCTGGGCTATATAAACAAACAGGCAACATGACCTGAGCTCCCATAAATTTCCTGAAAATCCTTAATGACTCTGAAGTCTTAATAAAGTGTTTCACAGCAGAGGCAGCAGCCAGTAATTGTGGTTTTGGAATCTGTGAAGTAGCAAGCTGAAGTCCAGCTATGTGATTGGAAACGCAAGCAGTAATAATAGCTCTTTCAGAGCACAACACACTGCTTTTGCCATCATATACCCTGCTCTGTGAGCTGGTGTGTCCCTAGCCAAGCATGCTGTCAGCAGAAGCTTTAATCAAAGGACAAAATACATTAGAGACAAATCTTGTGGATAGAGTCGCAAAGTATTATGAAAGCGTAAATTGTATGTTGGAAGAGCATGATTTAGCAAAAATTACAAGGGTGCAGTTACAGGCTCTAAAAGACAGTCTTCTGCTGGAGGTAGGATGTGCAGGAAAGATCTGGGACCTGCCATCCTGTGAGAGGGTTGTCACTGGTGTGCCCTGCTCCAGGGATCCACATACTGTGGGCACGAGCACAACATCTGCATGCAGGTGAATGCACAGTAGCTGAAGCAGGCTTAAGAGAGGGGAACAAGAGAGAGGGATGGCAGCTCCCAGAGACACCCCTCCAGATTCAAGGGGAGCCACTCTCTCTAACTGGTCATTCAGATCATCATGACTGTGGGAAAGGCACTCCCAATAATTAGACATAGGAAAACAGCCTCACACATTGTTTGGAAAGGCTGCCAGTCCCAACTTACTCATCTATCACATTGCTCTGACTGCATTTAAAACATTTTTCATCAGTGCTTTGATCGTCTTTTCACCATTGTACATGGTACTGTTAGCAAGGCCCCTCTTTAAAGCCTGCTGAAGGATTTCTAAAGAAAGCAAGCCTGTTAGTTTTTCCTTTTGCCTGTCATTACACAAGATTAGTACTTAAGATCCAAGTTTCTCTTAAAAAAAGAGGACTAAGTTAAGCTCTTGCATGATGTCTCTAGAGATCATCAGTCAGTGCGTTCTTATATATTCCTTTTACATCAACAGGAAAGACTGTATACCAACCCATCTCTAGCTATTCAGCTGTAAAATCCCTTAGAACTACATCAATCCACAAAAGAGCAACAAAACTCCTCTTAAACTTCTGCAGTTAGGCAGTAGAGAAGAATTTGATGTTTAACGCCTCAGCCGTAGAGTTGGAGGCCTCTGGCTGATCCATATTCCTGATGGTCGCAGAAGAGCAAACACCACATATGGGTGAAGAAGAAAAGTTAAGATAAAGGGAACTTCAAGGAAACAGAACTGAAAGGCACGATGAGCCCTATACAGCCAGCTATTGTGTTAGACTACTTCTGGCCAGTGTCCTATTTCATAAATCATTGCAGAATTTGTTAGTTGTTCCTACAAATTTAGAAAAAAATTATCTCATATGCATACTGCAATCAGTAATGTGCTAAAGCAAGTAAACACCACATTTGTTAATGTTTCCAGACATCTTTCCATTCCATTGGTTCAATCTGTAGAACAAGAATGTAAATAGCTTAGATTACTTATCTCATTAAAAGAAAAAGAAAGAGACCTCTCAATTTTGCAGCTATGCAGCCCACAATCTCTTCAGACAGCCCTGGAATACTAGGGAATAATGCAACCTTCAGTTCTTTCTTAGCAAAACAGATGAAGCTTTTACTTGCTCTTCTGATGCTTTTGGAAAATCCAGAAAGGAAAAAAATTGTCAGACAAAAATAGCCTATGTGTCACCTCAAACCAATCACTGGGGACCTGGACTCAAAGCCCATTGAAGTCAGTGGAAAGATTCCTCCCGACTTCCATGGGGTTTGGCTCAGACCCACACGAATGCACTTCTTGCAGGTGTAAGTTTACATGTTTCTTTTTAAACTGCCTGAACAAAGACTGCCCTCAAGAACCACCTTAACCACAGCTGCATTTGTCTCTAACAGGGAGCTTCCACCCTGCCTTCAGCAATGTTCCTGGTCTGGGGCCAAATCTCCAAGCCAGCACATCCCTCTATCTTCTCCAACCTGTCATTTTTGTATGGCCCGCATTTCTAAGTGTCCAGATGCATAGATCTGGCCTCTCTTCTGCATTTTTTTGCCTAAATGGCCAACACCACTGACCTCCACATGCCTGTGAAACCCAGGGACTGAGAATTAACCTCCATCATCCCCCTGGGATCTCCCCTTGGGAGATGGGTCTGCTCTCTGCTGCTGGCTGGCAGGACAGGGCCGGGCAAGAGCAGTACGTGGCAACAGTCTCATCATGATTTTCATATACATCTCTCTATATGCATATTAATAACAGAACTTTTATTCTTTTAGATAGTCCCAAGCAAACTGTCTTTTGAATTTGTCACTTCATATTCCAGAATACTGAATGAGGAACTGGGGAATTTTACTCTGGCTCAAGGTAAAAAAGCCAATTATTTTCACCTATTAGCTTGTTTTAGCTGCAACCTAACTCCAGGTGTATCAGGCTCAGTGCCTAGAAGGCTCCACCGCATAACAGAGATCACTAACAACCAAGAAGTAAGATAACCTCTTGCCTGCAGAGTTTTGGAGTTTGGTGCAGAAGGAAGAGGTGCCCATAATAGCAGCAGTTACGCAAACCAAACAGAAAGTGAAATCAATGTGAACTTTGCCTAAATAGGTCACTTATCTGCTTGGGTTTCCCCCTCCACCCCCCTGGCTCCTCAAATGGTCTTTGAACATTCAGAGTTCTTCAAGTCACCGAAGGGCCAATTACACACTCCACTAAGCACAAAACAAAACTTGCATAATATAGTGTTGAACTCGGAGGGTTAAAGGACACCCCTGGGAGCAGCAGCAGTGACAAATAAGCACGTTGAATGTTCCTTCACCTTTCTGATTGCTCATTAAGCTTTGGCATGGTTCCATGCATGAACTCATTGCACCAGAACTTACTCCCCGCTGTTGGGTTTAAATGTACAATACAAACAGGTCCTGGGATGGGCAAGCACAGGGGATCCAAATGTGCAGAAGGTAAGCCAGACTCTGTAATCCACTGTACTGCAGAAGGCTATCTGTGGTTCTTCGCAAGCTGAAAATGAGTATGAAATGTGCCAGGGATAACACATGCAAGGATTTATTAATTTTGCCAGAAATGAAATGGCATCCATCTCAAACACTTGAGTGCAGGATGAGGAATCAGGAGAACCTGGCCTTCTGCCTGGTTCTGCTGCTCACTTCCACACCAACACTGTGCCACCTTTCAGTACTGTACCTTTCCCCACGCCTCAGTTTCCCCATCTATATTCTTTAGGTCTGTAAATCAAATCTGCTGTATGTATTTTTTAAAGAAAGGAGCTCTGAAAAGAAAGCCAGAAGAAGGAAGGAGGGAATGGAAAGGCAAATCCTTCCAACATTAGTCAGCCCTTACTTTGCCCAAGTAAGAACCATAGGAGAGACGGAAGTAAAAGGAACCACTAGGTTTCAGACAAGTCCACCATGACAACTGTGACCCTGTGTTAATAGAGGGGATGGTTCAAATCAGCAGCCCTAAGCTTAGTCCTCCTGGGCTTTGCATCCTGCCAGCAGTATTCAATGTACTACTTTGTCCTTCAGAAAGTACATGTAATTGCTATCGTTCATTATTTACAGATGTGCAGATATCTGAATCTACTCAACAACGGCACTGAGCTGCCAGGCAGAGCCAAGAAGTTAGGTTCACAAGAGGCTTAGGAAGTCTATCCTGAGAGATGAGAATAGGGTTTCTGCTGTTCAGTTCAAGTCATTTGCCCCTTGAAAACACCTGCTGGTTTCTTCCCTTGCACTCACAGGGAAGCAAAAGACAATTTCATGCTATTCCTTATCTGCCTCCTCTGTATCCTTCTGTCAGTTCCCACCAGTGACACCCTATCAGGTGTCACATCTGGGAGGGATGTAAAGCTGACAGGCAGAGAGACGCCTGCCCAGCCATCTCAGATTAACCACTTCCATTCTTTTCGCTGTGTAAACATGGGTTCACTCACTAGGTCAGTGGTAGGTAAATAACTGGAGACTGTAGAGGTTCTCCCCCAGCTTGGGACAGTATCAATTGATATAATCCTGGCCCTGCCAAAACTAACATCAAACATGAGTTGACTTTAGCACTCTTGCAAAATCATAACAACACAGTGCTGTGACATTCCCCAGAGTGACTCCCTTCGAGACCAAGACAGAGGGAAGATGAAGAAACATCTGTCTCTACAGGACCTCACCGAACATGCTTGGGAGGAGGGGAGGGGGAACCCAGCAGGTCACAAACTAGGGTGTAGTATGGTGAGAGGAGCTGATACGAGGTGAACATTTCACTTTTACTTTGAAGGATTAAAGTCTTTAGAGGATGGACTGACAATCACGCAGCATTGCTCTGTCAGCCCATTTTTGAGGAGGGGGTTGGGGATCACTGTGTATGACAAATAACTTCCTGGTGACAATGATCACAAAGTAATCCAGAGCAGGTCCCAGATGACTGTCAGAGATCAGTCATACGTGATGGATGGCATTTACAAATCACTAAGGTTAAAAAAATCCTGATAAAAAAACCCACAAGCTAAGAAGTGTGGGCATCCCCAAATTTCCGTGCATTTATCTAACACTTGTCAGACAAGTTGAGATTCCTGTTTTTCATATGAGCACCTAAAGACAGAGAAGCAAAGTGACTCTCAGATGATCTCCACTAACAATGGGGGCTTGGAAATAAAAAAGCTTCAGAGCTCCTGGGCTGATGCCTCAACAACCAGCCACTTTCTCAGAGCACATGGCAGCTAAGACACTGGCTAAGTTACAGTAGTATGGGGCCTAAGATAACGGGATTTGCAGGGTTAGGTTTAACAGGATTGAAGGTTAATGGGCTTTTAAAATTAGGGTTTAAAATAACACAGCAAAAATGGAAATCCACAGTTATGAAGAACGATTTGTATTACTCATTTCTTGCTCCCCGGATCTGCACAGGCTGTAAATCAGCCCAGATCAGGAGACGTCACCAGCCAGTGCTGTCCTCCCCAGCCCGGAGCACTGCACTGGCAGGCAGGATACACGAGGATTTTATTTTCAGGGCTCTGACACTGAGCTGTTATGTGACACCTGGAAAGTCACATCACATTTCTGCTGCTTCTCCCACCAGCTGTTGGTTTAGATTATTATTACAACTACTACTATTATTTCTACCCCTGCTGCTATAGGCACTACTACAGGAACCCCTCTCAGATACCAGGATCTCATTGTGCAAATCACTGTGTGTACACAAATCTGTAAAAAAACCTCAAGCCGCTTCTCCCAGGAAGTATTTATGTCCTAAACCAAAAGAAAACAGGTGGAAACAGGCAGATAGGAGGGTGCTGGCACTGGGAGGCAGAGCTGACCAGGCTGTGCACCGGAGCGAGCCCCCCTCACTCTGGGCTCACATAGCATCCTGGCCAAAAGGGCTGGTCTCTTTTGGGGTTACTAATCATCACCATGGTATCAGCAATACACAGTTTATGTGCGCAGAGCTCCTGGGATGTACACAGGGGATTAAAGCACAGGGAAACAGATCCTGAATGACCAGAAGAAAATGTTCAATTCATGCCTTTAGTCTTTCCTAACAACTGTGCTTCTGTGTATTTGAGCCTCTTTCCGAATATCGCTGGTTACAAATATTTGACACAAAGCAATGCCAGGAAGCACTTTTCCTTGGTTTTGTTTTTCTGTGGATTCAGAACCCTGTCTAAAAAATCACCAGCTAGAAATACTGGGCTGTCATGGCTGCATGGCCTGGATTTATCTTCCAGCACCATGAGATTTCAGACGGGTGTGCTTCTTGGTGTGCTATGCCTGGTATGTACTGGACTTGATTATAGGTTTTCTTGCACTTCTATCTTCATTAGTTCTACATCACAGAGAGAGTGGAATGCATGCATTGCCAGCCCAAGAAAATTAAGATGTGACATTGCTTTTCAAGGACATGTGCTTGAGGCGTGTGTTTTTCCCTACTTCTCCTCTATCAATGCATAAATCCCAAATGGAGCTATCAACAAAAATAAAGGCAACCGTGCTGACCCAGTTTAAGCTGGTATTTCTTTTTTTCTTTCATTCTTTTGCTTCTCAGGGCTAGAGGCAGAGCAGAGGCCACAAGCAGAGCTGCCAAAACACATATGCATGTTGGACATTTTTGTCTAAAGACACTATTAAGTGCTAAAATATTAACTTTGTCAAGCAGAAAGGTTTCCTCTGGCCTTCAGAGGAGTTTTGCAAATAGCAATAAAAATGTAAAAGAAGAATGCTGAATAATCAAACGTGGTTTCTTTTTTTTTTTTTAATTATATTTAAATAGTAAAGACTGAGTGTCAGTCAGTTGAGGTTGAGTCCTGGAAGGAGACTTCATGCTTAAGGGCCGAGACAGCCCTGGGCAGGGGCAGGACAAGGATCTTTAGCTCCTTGCCTTCCCCTACGCTGAAAGGATCATTTCTAGGGGTAAGAGATATTATAGGGTCCCACTAGCAAACCTTCTGAACTGTGAGCTTCAGGAGCAAATATGTTGAATCAGAGGAGGGGTTTGCACCATCTAATTTCAGGGTCTGAAATTCAGAATAAACTTGGCTTTTCAGTCCCCCTGTACCGCCCTGAGGTGTTCAGAACCAGACTTTGGATTTGGGCTGTCTTCCAGTCCTAATGATCTGCTTCGATCCTGACTTCTCCAGCAGGATGCCAGTAAGGAGAGGATGCAGAGAAGTGGATATTTGAAAAAGCAAAGGGTTGCCTTAGGTGAACTCAGCAGCGACCCCCAAATTCAACCCCCCAGCAGCCAGTAAACAGCAACTGAATGGCCACAACAACCCTGCTGACAAGCTGAGGACAAGCCAGGACATAAAGTCCACTCTCACTCCCCAGGCGTGCTGTATTATTTATCATCACCATTATTGAGCTGTTTGGACCACGCTTCCCCACTCCATCATGCAGCACTAGAGACAGGGCAACCCAAGACAGCAAAGGTCAGGGATCCTAACAGAGTCCCTAAGCTGTGTTGGTGGCACTTGTTTTTTTTAATTATTATTTTTGTCTGCAAAAAGCACTGAAGTAAATACCAAGTAATTATGGTGTTCTGAAGTGACCTTATGGAGCATGTGCTCGAGTCCATGGACCTCAGCCAAAGCTACTATTGTGGATTTCATGCCAAGGCTTGGGAGAACCCTGGCTCCCTCCCATTGTTTTCTTTGGCCGGGCTCTATGGATTCTCAGCCTGGCAAGAAAGCCCCATTTTAAAAGTACTGGCAAACATCGTGCAGTTTGTCACACCACGGCTTATGATTTAGGACCTTGATTTAGGCTCAACACTGGGCTCTTTTGTTTAGCTGTGTTGGTACATCATTTGCAACTTTGTATTAGTTAATAAACGTCAGTCGGCCTAGAGCCTGGCATGTCCAGTGTTGCGGTGAGGATTTTCCCTTGAATATACAATCCGTAGTGGGAATGACTGAGGGAAATTGAAACAGCTCTATCTGACAGCCGGGGGCTTAAGCTCTTGTAAACAGGGCTTTCTAATACAGTGGATGCTCCAGTGATAAAATGATGTTGCTTCATACCTGGGTAAACCCCAGGGCTAGAGAATAAGGATTTGCACTTCTTTTTTGTTTAATAGAAACTCTATTTGTTTATGATTCAACCTCAGAAACACAAGTAAAATTCAAGGGAATTAAAAAAGCCCCAAAACCAAACTGAACTCAACTCTCTGGCTCCACAAATATATCTTACAGTTCCCTCAGGCTTTGGTAGTAGGTAGTTAGAAACAGAAAATGACTCTGCAAAAACCAGCCTTTTGGTAACAACCAGCTCTTGCACACCTTGTGTATTTTGGAAGCTGTATTTTATCATTTTACTGGCTATGGATAGCAAAAAACCAGATGCTGAGATTCAGGCTCCTCCAAATCCTCTGTGCATGGGGAGGAGGGGGAAGAGGGCAGACTGAATATTTAAAATCAAACTAGCGTGAAGGAGAAAAGTCTTCTTTTAGTCAAACAGCTCAAAATCTCTGTCCCTTTGTGACTGGCACTGCTGAAACTCAAAAGAAAAAAACCCAGACCCTTATGCTGCTTATTGATTAGAAATTAATAAACCAGACAGCTTCTCCCTGAAATAACTGTCACTTTTTTTGCTGTCAAACTAATGAAGAATAACTGAATACAATTAGTAAATCACAGATTCATATGCAAGTGAGCTAGTAAATCAGGTAATTAAAGACCATCCTGGATCAAATCACCAGTGACAGAATTGGCTAATAACACAGCAGAGAAGAAGTTGAGACTAGGGTCCTACTAATTCTGAGCCTAGAAAACCAAGGATGTGGCTGGCACTATGCCTTGACCCTGCAGCCAGTACAAATTCCTCTGGGGTCCAAACAGACAAGGAAATATTTCATTTCTTCCACCTTTAAGTCCAGTGTTCTATATAGCACTTGGTAATTCCTACTTTCTCACTTGAGAGTTTTGTTGGTTGTATTTTACAATCTCTGTGTCATTCGAGGGAGGACTGCTCAGTATGTGGGCTAGGAAATGAAAAGTGTTGCCACTCTAATACATATATCTATACAAAAGGCAGTCAATTTCAACTCTTGCTGTGTCTTTAGCACTTCAAAAGTATACATGAAAACTACCAGAGGGAACTGCCTGTCAATGTACTTTCTATACTGATAAAATAGGGAAAAAAAGGAATGATATTACTCCACAACAAACGAGACAAGTATGGCATGACCCAATCTCCAGAGCCTTATGGCATCAAAGTTTGGTCATATTGCCTCTAGCCTGTATCTCACATCAACGCGTTTCTCTGGGCTCCTGGCTGATCAGTTTCACCCAGCACAAACATGTTTTTCTCCTTGTATATGCCTTGTGTTTGAAAGCACAGAAATCATCCTCGCTTTGTGGCATAATGTTGGAAGTATGGGACCATGACCGTATTCTGCTCATACCTCACTGTGGGTATAACTCCATCTTTCTCCAGTCTCTGGCACTTCTCCAGAGCATTTCTAACCAAACCAGGTTAGCAAAAGCCAATCCCAAGCAACACACAGGAAACTGAATGTCTTGGAAAGCCCCTTTCTTTATGTCAGTGTGTCTTTTATAATATCTGTATCTATCAGAACAGCTGCATGCAATGCAAGGTCCAAAAAGCACGGGATAAGCCAGACACAACTGCATGAAAGGTGTCTCAGCACCCATCCCCGGCAGGCTGCAGAGTGCTTCTACACGGCTTAGCCTCAGCGCATTCAAGGACATAACTTACGAGCTGATGAGCTGCTGCGGTTTCTCACTTACAGTCTCAAACATTCTCACGGCTTTTCTGAAACCTCGAGGTTCCTCTGCAACCAACTGGAAGTTGATAAAACAACCACTCTTGGATTAACAAGGTAAAGGGTCAACCTGAAGTCACAGGACCCAATGTCAGCCCCATGTTATAGCTCATTGGTACAAATCCCATTTAAGCTAAAGAAAACTAAAACGTGTGCACACCCAAGCCTACTCTTATGTCTATGTACACTTCACACCTGACTCTGTGATTTCTGGTCCCAAGTTCCCATCCAAACAGGAAAGGGACAATTTTTTGCTTCAGGTGTGACTGAAATCTCACTCAGCTCACCATGCTCATGAGAATTCAACGCTGGATCTCACTGAACAGCTGACCTGACTTCAGTCTTGCAATATGAGGCCAAATCCTAACAGAAACCACCTGTGGTATTTCAGTAATACTAAATCCAAGCTGAATTCAGCCTTGTACCTGACTCACATCCAGCATCAATTTCCTTGGCCCACTTGTAGTCTCTTGCTGTCAGCACTCCAGGACTGAGAGTCATGGAAGAATAAGCTGCATTCTGTTAAACCTCATGGCCAATGCTGCCAGCTGAAGTGTTATCCCTGCTGTTCGTACTGGGGATGGTGATGGGGTATGAAACAGAACAGTTTGTTTTCCAGATCTGATGCAAGGTTTCAGTTATTCAGCTTGCAGTTTTGACTACATGGGGGGTTAGCCAGCTCTGGCAACATATGGATGTGGTTCATGGTACTAGCTCTTTCCTATAGAATCTGGAAAGGTCTGAGGCATGATTCTATCTTACTGCAGCACTTGGAATTGGCTGTGATGCACAGGAAGAATTCCTGGGAAAGGCCAAGGCCTCTCCAAGGATGGTCCCCAGTTCTGGCACTTGCTCCCTTTGTTGTACAACAGCTCAAGCGTGCAATATTGCAAGGTTGGTTTGTTCAGTCAGCATCTGGCTGGCTGCAAGACATATCACTGTTTGCTTGTGACACAAGTAGGAAAACTCATTTCTTGTTATCTCTTTTGGCCATACTGATATAACTGTTTCTAACATCTCAGCTGCTCTGTACTGGACAGCAATAGACCTTGTGCTATATTAACATGTCAAACATATGCACCATGTTTTAATTCAGAGGGGAAAACTGTATGAATGGATGACGTTGGGTCATTTCAGTATTATAACTGAAGCCCCATCAAGCCATACAAGATTATGGAATTTAAGCAGTGAACAGCCCACTGATCTTTTGAATTTTAAACACATACTTTTTCAGCCCCATCTTCCCCACATCCTGCAGACACAGGTATATCCTTGAGGCAAAAATTACATCTAAGATTCTTTCGCATCTTTTCTGTACTCCCCCTCCTGTGAACCTGAACTGTTTCCAGAGGCCATACCACGAGCACAGAGAAAGTTGCTTCAAATACTTGTGCCAAGAAGTTATGCTCACGTGTATCAAAATGAGAGAAGGCCAGAACCTCAGGCCAGAGGTTCTGAGGTCAGGACAGCAACTTCATCCTTGTACAGAAAAGACTCACTGAAATGAAGATAACAAGAGCAAGATGACGACTAGAAGATCAAAGGAGAACATACCGCCTTTTCTCTCAAGGGCCTGATACCACAACCATTAAATCAATGTCAAACTCCCACTGCATTTTGAAAAGAATTTAAATACTTTCAGGAAAAAAAACCTTATTTTGTACAAAATGTCATTTGTGTTGAAAGAACATTTGGACAAGAAAATAGTAACTATTATTATTGGCATCATCACAGAAATAAGGCCCCAGCTGTCCTTTCTTAGAAGGGTTAAATTTCTCCTGTTATGAAACAGGAAAACAATCTCTGTAAGGAAAAATTTTCCAGCCAATGCCCATCCAAAACTCTAGGTCACCAGAAAATATATCCAAATACACAATAATGTCACAGAAAGAAATACAGAGAACAGCCCTCTTTGTCTAGAATACCAAGTACTGGAACACGTAACAGCAACATCATTATGAGTTGTTCACATTTTTCCCATCGTGGCTCTTCCATGCTGAGGGTTCCTTTTTTTTTATTTTAATCACACTGTATAGATCTTTCTCTCTCATGATCCATCTCCTCTCCATTCTAAGTAAAGCAAATAGTATGTCTTTTTCTGGAGTTGCCTATTAGACTACAGATCTCTGGAGCCTGCAGACGTAGCTAGCCCAACTAGAAGCCTTTAGTTTGTTAATTTTTTAAATGAAAGAAAATACTTAACATATAACCCTTCACTTGTTCCTGTCCTTCTCTGTTCTCAGTTTCCTACAGTCTCATGCTACCCAGTCCCATCTCCTTACTGCTTTCACCTTCTCTGCTGTGTCTGGGTCCTTTTTCAGTCCCTTTTCTTTTTATGAGTGTGTGCCAGAAGCGGCTGAGCTTTCTCTAACTCGGCCTTATCAAGGAAGCCAACATTCGATACAGGTCTTACCATAACTCTATCATACCAGCCTTTAGAGGGGAAAATACAGGTTTGATCAGTTCAGAGATCAGAGCTCCTTCACCTACCATTCTAGTAAAAAAAAAATCCCAGAAAATATGTATCTAAGTCATAGTTCGCTTGGTTCTTACAGGTATAGTATAAACATGTTTTAATGGTTACTTTGAACATCCCCATTGCCTTCCACATGCTTCTCAGCACAGTTCTTACCCCGACATTTTCAACAATGACTACTACAATTTCTTACCCAAGCCTAGTCCCATACTTCTCCTTATATTATATAATTATTTATACTACTATAAATGTTATAGTATTTAATGTTACTTTAATGTTATTTTTTAATAAATCACATTCAGTGTTGGTACCTGTGGGCCCAGTTCCCGAGAGTGAAGCTCAGCTGCTAACACTTCCAGGTTTGGGGTAAGTTGGATCCTCCCCCAGGGATGAATTTTTGGAGATAGGCACACATGGAAAAGAGATTTTAAAATTTAAAACTGCATGAGTAATGCATAAATAGTGTGTCCAGGTTGGGACCTTACAGATGGGGGTAGCCCTCAATACCTCAAGCTGACTTTTTGCGATGAAATTAGACAGAGAGTAGTTAGACCTCACTGTTGTGGCAAAATAAGGCGGAAAAAAAAAGGAGCTCAAAAAGTTTGTGTGCACACAATTCCTTAGTTGTGCTTCTCTAATGCCCCCCATAAGTGGTATAAAGGAGAATCAGAATTTATAGAAACAAGGCCTGTTTGCTCAGTCCAAATATTATTAATGATGCAAGCTCCAGAGAATTTGTTCTTCCCTTTTCTCCTAGTTTCTGCATTTTGGACAACTTTTCAACAAAAAGATAAAGCACTATCTCCTTTCAAAGTGTCTCTAGCTGGGTTATTACTGGAGCATAAAATACATGCATTTATTGTTATTGAACCTACCAAAGGCTGAGGCTAGCCAATGCTCAGGGTTCACTTCCACTGGCAGCACAGGGCTATTTTGCCTTATTCAAGTCTTTTTTATGTTAAGGAGTAAGATGCCTCCAGCATCCATCACAATAGACTTACACGACTGACCCCTTCTTGAACAAACTATGCAAACCACGAGCATCCACATCTGAGCAGAAACCGAGATTAAATACAGTTGTTTGCAGAACTTTTTCCTGCAGAATTTCTCAAAATTCTTGTCCAAAAAATCTCCCTCACATCCCACAGACATCCTGTACTGGGTCAGTAGCTCACCGCCCAGCTATATCTCAATCCACGCCAGGGACAGAGGGAACTTTTTGTTCCATTAGCAGTTCCTGTAAACCAGAACTCCAGTCACTGCAGTGTCTCCCAGTAGCAGCCACAAGTCACCCCATACAGCCTTGCCCAAACCAGCCATTTCTGGGGGACATTCCTCTAACTCCCAACAGCTCTCCACAGTCTTCATTTATGTGTCAAGTGAGATTATCCAGCCCTTGGTACCCGGGTAATAAAGTGCTCTTCTCAATGCTGCCCAGCGTCAGCCCACAATAGCGAGGGTCTCAGCCACTGCCTGTGGGAGAGGTTTGAAGCCAGAACTGGACAAAATCCTCCCGTTGAAGGAAAGCAAAACAGGCAGTGGTAGGTTGGCTGGGTGTATATTGATTTTAATGAATTGTTTCTATTGGAAAACATACATCCCAGAAAGGGATGAAGGTGGAAACACCAAGGAAAAAAAAAAAAACAAACACCGGAAAAAAAGCATTTCATTTTCTATGTCTCTCATAATCGTGATTTTTAAAAAAATCTTTCACTATGTTATTGAAACATTCTAGAGGTTGAACAAAGTGCAATATTTGGATTAAACACCAAACTTTTTTTGACCTGAAGTGATTTCAATTCTGCGGTTAGTTTGGGGTTTTTATCCTCCCTGCTTCACTCAAAACCAAGACTTTTTCTTCTGAATTTTCAGATCAGCTAAGAAAAAATCTGAAACATCTATCAGTAGCACAAGCCTAGCTGTGAATTACCTGAGATCCTTGCATGAAAGACCTTCTCAATTATTTGAACATTTTGTTTTCATTCAGATTTTCTGTACCCAAAGGAAGGGAAATTTGGGATTTACAGTTCATTCATATCCCCAGGAACCAAACTAGAACTGTGAAAGCAAGAGTTCTTGGGTTATTTCTTCTCATTATATAGTCAACATTAACTCAGATTGTATTGTTAACTTCTGCTTGGGCTTAGCTTCAAAACTAATATTAAACTATACTGCTGCACAATTCTGTGGCTGTTTTCTTAGCCATAATGCAGGCTAATAGGTCAGCTCTGTTTTTTGGTAAGTCATGAAACAGAAAAAACCTCAGTTATAGGAACTTTAGCATTCTTCCTAGACAGCGCATAGTAATTCTTGTTCCTGAGTCATACTGCAGAAGCTTTTTATAATATCTTGCATTTGCTCTCACAGTAAATTACTACATTTCTGTGCTCTTCCCCAGCCACCCAAAAAGATATTTAAGATTTTCTGTGCAGTGAGGGATGAATGCGCTGCAGGGAACACTCTCACAGGCAGCATGTGCCGGGGCTGCGGATCCTGAAGTGCAGGAGTACTATTTGCATCAATCTATGCTGTGTCCAGGGCAGTAATGTTGTTACATGCTTCATTCGCTGTGGATGTAGGAATAGGTTTTGTTACCTTTTAGGGTACATATACAATTGACATCAGGGATATGATTCAAAAAGCATCCACAGAGCTTCCATGCTCACAGCACAGGCTGCCAGGGCAAGCAGTACCAACTGTTGTAGCTGACCAAAGGAACGGACCCAAGAGACAACCTAGCAAAGCAATCTCACTCACACACATATTCATCCAAAACACACCATGGTGTTACTCTTAAAGTTTCTTTTTAAAATGTGATCCATATCATAATCAGAACTATTTGCCTTCCCTTGGCATCTGGCTGGCACTAAGATGATCTGGTGGCGTGAAGTCTGACACGACTGCAGAAACTGCCCAGCTAACAGTGCTTGCAATGTAGATTGTTGATACAGGAATTCAAACCCCACTGCATGCACATGCTTCTGTAGCATGCAAGGCAAAAAAACACTACAGACTTTTCCAGTTCATTTTATGTTCAGAGACCTAAAATAGAATAGATCACACAACTCCTTTACAGCAGCCACAAGAACATCCATCCCAGACATTTCACCTCACTGCACACTTCTACACCACAACTCTAACACAGCGACTGAATAGCACCTTCCCATAGATTTCCAAAAGAAACCAGGTGTAGATCTTAATTATTAGGAGCAGAAGAGCAACCTTTTCTTGAATCAGTTTCTGTCCTCTTTCAATGTGAATTGTGAAGATAAATTATTTTCAAAGAGAGTATGTCTTAGCAGAAAGCCAGATCCTTACATGCTTAGCAAGACTGGTGAAACACATCCCTCTTGCTTTGGAAGGCATCACACAATGCTGCTCATTCAGTCTTTTCCTGATGACCACTCTGTAAAAGAAGAAGATCCACTTCTACCTGTGGTGCACATCACACAACAAATCTGGCTAACACCTGCCCAGGGACGAGGAATCAAAGCAGTGTCTTGCAGAGAAGGACGATCCAATGTTGCCCGTACTGAGCACTATCCAAATTCCAGGCATGTCAGTGCTCCCTGTTATCCTGCTGTTCATGAACATTCACTCTAATGGGTGTTTCACAGGGTAACTGCTGTCCTTCTTACCAGTAACTCGATCGTCGGGTCAGGAAGGGAGCTGACAGTTGAGCCAGATTCCCCATTTTTCAGTTGTTTCTTGGAGCAGAAACAACGACTAGCAAATTTTCAAGGGGATAACTCATGAGCAATTCCAGGGCTGAAATCTGTTCGTATCAACCATCTGTCTAATAACAGCTTCAGGATACTCAAAAGGAAAACATGTAAAATCTGTGTCCCTATTTTGGCACCTCGGTAACACAGCTTGATTTTCAGAAGCACTCAATATCCAACCGCCCTTGTGGAAGTCAACACGGGCAGGAGACGGCAACACTGGTTTGGACATATAATAAGCAAGGCAAAGAGTTGACCTTTGCTACACCTGCCTTCACCAAGCTGAACACTGATTTCCTCCCTCATATCCACATCATAGGAAAGGCAGAGCCAGCAGGAGGGGAAACAGCCAGGACACAGCATCCTAAAAAAATCCCACAAGATTACTCTGACATATTCCTGAGGGCAAAGGTGGATGCACAGACCTAAAGCGTGCATAAAACTTCATTTCCCCACAGCTGGGGTTTATTATAGGCTTTGTATATCTGTATTGCTCTAAACCTTGCATTTCAGAAACATGTTTCTAGTAACTGTTTCTAAATTAATAGCATTTAAATGCTGAATATGGGCAGCCTGCAGCTATGTGTGCTAAGGAAGCAGACCTTGCAAGCCTGACTCACAGCAATAACGGCTTCGATATCAGCTTCTTAATTATGATGGAAATTACTGGAGCAAATTACCATAAAGGTTTAGGAACATTCAGTCCATTCTGACCCTTCCAGGTCTGTTGCAATATGTATTTACTTTTTCTTCATAAATGTTAAAATGCCTTCCTTTATTTTCTTTTTTTTTTTTTATGAGTCTTCTCGTTCTCTTGGGAACACAGAAAGAAACTTCTTTTCACCATGGCAAGGTACCAAGAAGACAGGTGGCTTCATGCATAAACAATGATAATTGGGAAAGAGGTGATAGAAATTCCATCCCGCACACTTCCAAGTCTAGCACACAAGCTCTCTGCAGTGGATGAGATTGATTGAGGTAGAAAGGGGTTACCTGCTCCACTAAATCCTAACTCAAAATCATTAACAGGTCATCAACGCACCTATGGAACTTCATCCACCCCAATTTTAAAGCAACTACTCCACAAACCCAGGGTCACATCCTCACACTTAGAGGAAAAAAGCGAGGGCAGCACCAGCCAAGAAACCCATCTTTTGCACCAGTGTAGCCTTTACAGCCTGATCAAGGGAGGCAAAGCCTTATACTGATGTGTTTGCTTGCAACCAACAACTTTTGGGAAAGATAACAGCCTGCATAATACATAGCAATTCTCTGGGAAAGAACTAAAGCACTATCAGTTTAACTTGATGTCTTTGTTTCTGCAAATGTAGTTTCTAAAGGAGTGTTGAAAATTGTAATTTTGACGCTTTCAGAGAACTAACATTGCCAGATAAGTCAGAACAAATTCAAGGCATTAGTCCCTTTTCAGTAGGGAATTGCTTCAGGTTGGATTAACCAAGATTTATTCAGTTTGCTTATGTTCTGTCTGCTCGTGTTGTCTTTGTACAAGTTCCAGTAAGCTCTTCTGGAATTAATGTACTGATAGGGTCATGCCAGGGGAGCCTCATCTGAGATGAACCAGATTTCCACTGGCACTTAGATCTTAATAGCGCATTTGAACTTGCGTGTACTTGTGTATATAGGCTGAGAGAGGGGGGCTGCAGGACCAGAAACTGGCCTTCAGCTTCTCACATGAACTTGTACGGCGTGACCAGTCACCATGGCTTTTTTTGTCCCAGGAACAAGCACTTCCCCCTGTGTTCTCATACCTCGTGGATTCAGAACAGAGTGTTCCTTCCCATGCTCCAACCAGGAGGACAACGAGGGGCTGGCCCCGAGGGGTGATAATGAAAATGCCTTGGTAATGAACCCATCTGGTGATGTCCTCATTGGCCTGGCTTTCAGTGCCAAGAAACTCAGCAGGGGTCACCCACTCTTTAAAGCAAACATATGTACAATACATACGGATTTTACTTTCCCTGCGATTTCCACCCCCTGCTGCTAATGTTTTAAATACTTTCCCTGAAAATACGTCTCTGCAGGAACGGCTGCTAAGCAGATCTCCAACTTCACTGCTATGCAATCCAGCGGCCTGACCTTTTCAACGGAAGAGTGTCCCAGATGAAGTCAAGCACTTGACGTGACAGGGGCCATGCTTCCAAACCAACACAAGTTAAAGGCTATCAAGGCAACCCCCATATTGCTAATCTATAAAGGCCAGGATCTGCTTTCTAGCACTGAGGCTGAGTGACACCGCACCACCCATGTCTACAGAGATCGATGTTCTTCCTTATCAAAAGAGTGCATCTTGGCAATACTGCCTAT
This sequence comes from Nestor notabilis, assembly GCF_000696875.1. NCBI lineage: Eukaryota > Metazoa > Chordata > Aves > Psittaciformes > Psittacidae > Nestor > Nestor notabilis. Next base: position 27,592 of record NW_009910122.1, read on the forward strand.
TGAAAACCGCTTTTGGCCATGCTGCCTCCAGATATGGACATCATCTAGCAGAATGATAACTGGCCCAAGCCATAAGATCGCCACCAGGGCGCTAACACTGAAGCAGTCAGTTGTGTGGCAACCCTCAAGCCCATGCGCTGTTTCGCTCTCTAGCACCAAGAACCCTGGGACATCAGCTAGCCCAGCCATGTCCTACAGAACAAGCTCCCAGCACACAGAGCCTGGAAATGAGGCACCAGCACCTTCATCCACACCCAAACTCTACAACACAGATCCATCATCCTCCACAGACAAAGCATTGGCTCTTGTCCCCTTCCAAAAGATGTAACCACAACTGGCAAGCCAACAGAACAAAAGGTCTGAAAGGGAAAGGAGCCCATCAACGTCTGTGCCAGGGGACAGACACTGAACCAAGCCTACTGATGGAGGATTCTAAAGAAGTGTCCACCAAATAAAACTAATGGGACAAGCAGCACCTTCGGCCCCACTGGCCAGGAGGTCTCCCATAGCTCAAAGGTGCCCTCCTCTGGCTGATTTTGACAGACTCATTTATAGTTGCTGGGATAACACTTGCTGTGGGAAGGAATGATTAAAACTCAGCTGCAAAGTGGTCACTGAAAAGCAAACTATCGTGCAGGAGGAGGTTTTTCAAAATGGTATGAGAGATGGGCCAGCTACACCATGGCTCCCATCACAGCCAATATGCGGGAAGCAGCTGCCCTCTGATGAAGTTCTCAGCCAGGGATTTCAGCTTGTGGTTCTGAAGCCTCATGTTTTACAGCTTTCAATGTAGGTATGGAAAAACCTTGGTTTTCAGAACTGAGTTTGAATTACAGAGCAAAATTCTCTGGCTCACAAATTTCCATACTGCTAAGTCATCTTTGGCCTTTTGTCTCCAAGCAGTTGCCTGACATATCCCAAATGACTACTTTAGGAAAAGGCAAATCATGCCCTAGAAATGCCTGTTTTCTCTTTGCTGACTGAATGGCAGTCTAGACAGTGCGCACAGATGGAGATCTCTGTATTTAGTCAGGTGAATCACACACCCCCAGACTCCAGCTTTCAAAGTTGCTTTTCTGGCTGAAGTTGTTAATGACAGAAACTATCCACAGATATCTTAAGAATCTCTGACTTACCTGTCTGTCACTGCATGTGTATATGTATATTCCACCTAGGTATGTCAGAGACTTCTTTTTTCTCTTTTTTTTCCCATTTTAATATCATGAGGGAGTTCTTTACTTTCCTTAGAAGATAATTCCACAGACTAGTAAGTCTTGGATTCTCATCCTCCCTTATGGTATATCTTGGGTATTTCCTAAAGATGATGTGTGTGGATTTAAATATACTTGATATATAATCAACATTTATGCTTACACACCTTATTGTCTTTTTCTTTAAATAAGTGTATTTGTTTAAATAAATCAACCTAGAATCTCATTACTCAAATTCAGTCTTCTTGTGAGAGATTTTTCAGCTGAGCCTCCTTGATTAGCTGATGTCAGTAAGGAGCTGATTAAAATTATAAGCCACTCTCCATGTACTTAAGAACTTTCACATCAGTTTAAGGAAAAAAAGAATAAAAACAGTTTTGTAAATCAGTGGAAGTATACGTGCAAGCAAATATTAGGCAGCTCTCGATGGGTTTCTTTACATGTCATTAACCTGATCTGGATGATACTTAGACAAAAACGTCACCAATTGCTTTTGTACCAAAGCAGCAGTCAATGGAAAAGAAGTGTTTTCAGAAAGGAACCAATGAAAGACAATTAACAGTAACATTGAGACTTCTGCAGTAAAGTGAGGTTCATGGGGCAAAGGTTCATTGTGGAAAGCCCTAGAATGCTCTTATGGTGTTTCTATAACACTATTATGATTTGAAAGGACACCCTATGTTACAACATACGAGTAGGGTAACACCACCTTTTTCCAGGGTGTATTTTTGCCAGCATGAGTTAAGGCTGAGCTGTCCAAGGCTGCTCTGTATTTAGCCATACATCCCTCATCACAGGTTTAGGATTTGCCTTCCTAAGGTCACCCCCAGTTTGACAGCAGCACTCATATCACCAACATTCTGGCTAAAAAGACCTCCCAAAATATGTTGATTACAGGGTTTTTTCCACTGATAATTTGCCTCTCCATGTGGCAGGGAGTAGTCCTGTTTGCAGTTGGTAGGTCTGTCTGGCATGACATGTAAACCACCTAAGATGTTTGCTTCAATTCCCAGCAGTCAGGACAGAGGGTATTTGAACTTCTTGGAACATGCCAGGCTTTGGGGTTTCTTGCATGTAATGGTAAGTGAGCTTCCTTGCTTTGATTTCTGCACCAAGTCATGGGTGACAGAAATACTCTTCATTTTTCACTTACGTAGGTAGCTCCACTCTTAGATATAATTGCATAAGTTTATTTGGACAATTCAGACAGCCACTTTGCTCTGTTAACATCTCTGCCCACACCCGTCCTCATGAGTTTGTGACTTGGCTTGGACTTTCCTAAACAGACCATTAAGGATTTGTTAAATCTAGTCTCTCAATAAAAAGATTATATATGGTATTATAAAAATCAACTGCCTGGCTTTGGTTTTTTCCAGTATGTTGATATTAGAGCCACATCACCCAGTCTACTGTCCGTTACAGTCCGAAGGCTGTCTGGGTATAACTGATGCTACAACTTGGCACAGGGTCTCTGTTACCACTGGCTACTGCAGAGGAGGATGCAAGACAGTTATAGTCTAGAAACGTCAAGCCTTCTTGCCTTACCATTAACACCGGAAGCTTTATTATTATGAAGCATTTTTACTACAGCACTGCCAAAAAGCCAAGAATGGGACTCTTTGGGCATTATACATCACAGATGGTCACTGCCTAGCTTGTAATTTTAAAAAATAAATAAATTAAAAATAAAAAAAAAGGAGACAAGGCAGGAGAAGGGGTGTTCTGGGTCTAATTCTGAGATTATATGAACTATTTGTGAACTCCTCTTCCCTCTGAATGTCTCTTGAATAGTTTCTATGGGAGATATCTATGTCTGTATGGTCTATAATAGGTAATAATAATTAAGGCACATCTTAAATAGAAGAGTATATTTTTCAGAATGCCGACCAGAAAATAGGATGGTTTGGCTTGGCAGAGTGGAAAAAAGCCTGGCATATTGTGTCAATATCACAGGATCTGCCTTTCTTTAAATACATAAAATCTCTCATGGTTACAGTTTAACATATAACCATTCTCTTTCAAATTCTGCTTTCAATAGTTTCTCAACATTGAGAACCAGCTGCTTCTATTCCAGTCCTTTTCACAGCAGCCAAGTCTACAAAAAGATTTTAACACTTCACATGTTGATAATTACTTTAATCGGAGAACTTTCAAGAGCTCTGCAAACATTCATTAACACTTTGCAACAGCTCCCCAGGCCTGTTACAGGGGGTTCTCATTTTATCCCCAATGTATAGACAGAGTAACTAAGGTAACAGCAGGCAAAAAGTATTTGACTTCCCACTTCCAAGCTGTAGTGTGTTAACTATTAGATAATTATTCTTCTACTGAGAACAGCTTAATGCTGTAATGTACAAATATTGACTGCTTGTGCTCAAGTGCCACTCTCAAAAATCTCCTTCAGAGGTGGCTGCATCAATCTAGTTTCATGCAGAAATTATGGTCTATTTGCAAAGTTTGTGCAGGGATTCTGTCTGCCAGACTGTGGAAGTCTAGATTGAAAGTGTCAGTTCAGGCCCCGTACAAAAGCAGCCCTTAGCTCTGAGGTCTAGGCAGTAGAAGACCTCCTCACTGAAAAACAGGGACCCTATAATGCACACTCCCCCCCGAGTTACTAGTGTGAACCAGGGCATGGCAGGGTGTCACTTGGGTCACTGCCCCCCTCTCCACTGTCACCAAACACCCAAATCAAAGGCCCTTTCTCAGCAGGAGGTGTCCGGAGGGGCAGCCCCAGCTGCACGCCGGTGCCTGCCACTGCTTGCTCTGCCCCATTTGGAGATGCATTTTTCTGACAATGGAGAGCTCTGCAAAAACCACAAAACTGTGCACCTTTTCCAGGCTGGGAAAACATCCTGAGCTGTTGCCTCCCTTCCACCCCATTACTAATCGCTGGAAACAGCTGTTCCCTCTTTCTTTTTTTTTCTGGTTACTGTTTAATACCATTCTGATCAACTGTTTCTGGAAAAGACAGAATAAGAGAAAGAAAATTCTATATACTGCTCCACACAGCTGAGAAAGGTAAAGGCAGCTAATTGTTATGACTCTTCAGCTCCCTAGAAACTGACCTGAAACACCTTAAACCCATCTCAGAATCTGTGATATTCAGAACGTCCTGTATTCAGACTCACAACGGTACCCGAGAAAGGAAAGAAAACTATTTTTCATTTCCAGTCTTCTGCCCCATCCAGGTTTCATGAAGTAATAGGTTCAGATTTTGCCAGTACCTACTAGGGTAGGTCAAAACCCAGAACAGTTTGAAGCTAATAAAATGGTTCTCTATATGTCTGTGAGCACATGTATCATAAAGTCAAAATGATGAAATGCCTGGTACAGATAGGTTTTTGAAAACAGTCAAGAACTGTTTGTTCCCAGCTCTGGAGGAGTTACGGATTCCTGAGATGGACCAAAGCTGCCAAATGAATCTAGGTATGACAACAGCCTTTAATCTTCATCACCTTCAAAACTCAGGGGGAGATGAAAGTCCAACTTGGTGTCTCAGTAAAACCTTCAAAGCTGAAGGTGATGCAACCCATGTACTGTTTAAAAAATTAATCACCACACAGATGGCAAAATAAATGTAGAAAGGAAGAGCCAACTGTGAGTTTGTGTGTATACAGGCCAGGTCCTCAGCTGTTAGGAGTGAGCCCAGTTTATACTACTGACAGCCTGACTCTGTGGTTAGGGGGTTTTCTTTTTGTTTGTTTGGGGTTTTTGGAGCTGGTTTTTGGTTTCTTTTGTTGTTTTGGGATTTTTGTGCTTTTTTTTTTTTTTTTGGTTGGGTTAGGGGTTTTTTTTAAGATTATGATAAAGCTATTCAGAAGTATTTTCCCCCCGCTCCATTACATCCATTCTTTTCCTCCTTACATCCAGTTCCCATAAAGCTGAACAGACCCCCATAGCCTCAGTGGGAGTAGAGATGGGGCTTTACACATGATGGTGGCAGCTGAATCCTGTGGTGAGGAGCAGGGTAGGTTGGCAGTACCATATGTCTGCCCCTCCATAGTCTTCAGCAGCCTCATCACCATGGCAATGGAGAAGGAACATCAGTTGGAGGAAAGCCTGGGGCAATAACGTAGCACAGGGATTCAGCCTGGGAACACTGCCTGGTTAGCACATATCCAACCTAAATCCTCCTCCATGGGTAATCCTCAAGCCATTTCTAATTAGCCTCCTATACCCTATTTCTGGGATGACACAGGAGATTTGCCTTTGCTGCCGGCCACCACCAGCACTGTATGCTAAGGAAAACGAGGCAGGGTGCACCAAGCAGATGAGATATTTCCAAGTGTTTGAGGCATATTCAGCTTTTTTAAGCATCTCCCTATGGCTTTTTTCACTCCTAGGAGGACAGTGAAAGAGCTACACTCCCTTAATAAGTGGTGCCACACCAAAATCAGAATGATTTTGACTAGATCAATCCATGCTCCTGAATGCACTGTTAGACTAGCTTTGTTCCCATTAATGCTAACACTACCTGGGAATAGCTACTACAGCTGAACCCACCCTGAGAGCACTATTCAGTCAACCAATATCAGCTTATGATGACACTATATTTTGACGTAACTACAGGGACAAATGGAATGAAAATTCACATGACAAGACCATGCTGTTTCAAATCAAATCTTAAATTACTTGTTCAGGTCAGCACATTGGCCCAGAAAGGGAAGAAATCTGTTCAAAGAAGGAACTGTGAGACCCGATAGAAAAAACATGACCTCCAGCCCCCCCTGCATGAATACATCTACCAGCACAGCATCATTGGTGGCCACCATTACAAAAAACTTAGCAGAAGAAAAAAAAAGTATAACAAGCAAGAAATACATTTAAGCAATAAATATAGCCCAGTTCTTAGTTGTGATTAGGCAGGACTCACATGATTTCAGGTCAGCATTAGAACATAAAACCCCTCATGTCACCAAGCCAAACAGCCTTCCAAATATCACTTCTCCTCCCACCACCTTCTGGGTTTTGCAGGAATTGTTTCTTGATGGTCAGCCCTTGATTCCATCCGTTGTATCATGACAGCCCTTTGCATGCAAGAAAAGAAAAGGAGAATTTGTTTCCAAGCTGATAAAGGAATGTGGAGGTATATGAAAAAGAAATAATCTGAGTTTCAACAGCAAGCCTTGCAGACAGGGGGCACTCGGAAATTACAAAGGGAGCAGAGCTCCTGAGGGTCTTTTAGGTTTTTGTTAGTTGGGGTTTTTTGGGTTGTTTGGGGTTTTTTTGTCTGAGCAAGGAACAGGTGTTCAGCTATTTCACAGCCAGGAGCATCATTCCATTCAGAGATGCCTCTCCAGCATCAAGGGTTTTCCAGGAACACATTTGCACTCATTAGCAGTTATTGCCACAATGGTACAAGTCAGCACAAGCTTAGGTTACTGGCACAAATATAAACTTGGTTGCTGTCCAGTAAAGCATATTAAGTTTGTTTGAATGAGGTGAAGGGAGCGATAGTAGAACAAAGCATCCTTTAGCTAACCATAAAAAAAGTAGAGGAAAAGGGAAAAAAAAGTAATTGTGTAACCACTTGCATGTCCAAATATCACCATTAAAAACACTTTGCTAGGCCTAATGCTCACTCACACATCACACTTGCCCATTCAAGCACTGGGACTACGGGTATATACCAGATTCCACTCAGGAAAATGAAACTAATTAACCTTTTGGACGTATGTCCCCATTATGTGCTCAGATTTATAGCTCTTGTGCTCAAAAATATTCCTCCCAGTTGTGCATCCCAGACTATTTCAACATCTGGGTCTGTATTTTCACAGATTTTGATGTTTATTTAAGAACACCGTATCTCATACTCAGCCAGCAGTTCGCTTTTCATAGCCTTCAGACAGAAACCAGTTTTCAATGTGCATCCAAAGTTGCCATATCACTCCTGAAACACAGCATGCTATATTAATTAGGCTTTAACTAATTTTGTTTAGGCATTAACTCGTTACATTAGCAAATCTGATCCATGACGGTAATTACTCTCCAGCAGCTACTCTCTGGCCACCCTCAGCTCTGCATCCCACCTCACGGGAGAGGCTCTGATCCTGATGGACGTCAGAACCAAACCTTCCTTTCCTGCCAAGAGGAAGCGTTTGTCCACATCTGCCAGCTAGAAGCTAGGCCAGGAACTACAGTGTAGAGTGAAACATCAGAAGTAACCAGACTTTCTGGAACATTTTTCAAAGAAGAGGTTGTAAAGCCAGGGTTTTGGGTAAATGAATGAATCGCTTCCACACAAGCTACTGGTTGAGAGCATTAACTCCACATTATCTGCAGCAAGCACTCCTATTTTCCATCTACCTCCTGCCTCTGAATGTAACCTCCATGACGGAAACAGCAGCCGCATCTTTCACCTTCCTCAACCTCTGGGGAAATGGCTTGCTTTTCTCAGTCCCTCTGGGACTTCAGTGACACCAAATACTGACGCAGCAAGAAATAAGGCTGATTTGTCCCAAAAGCCTGTGTTCAAACACGCACTTTGTTTGCCAGTCTGCTTGCTGTTGTGATGGCACATCTGAAGGTCTCGTATAGTCTCTATGAGAAGCCAAGCAGGGAATAGCAAAGTGGTCATGCTCTTCATTGTATTTTTGGTGACACAGGAGACACGGAGTGCTAACATTACATGGGGACCATGAAGGCAGGAAGGAAATCTCTCACTCAGGAGCTCAACAGCTTCCTGCAAAAGAACTGTGATGGGGGAAGAGCAAGATCTTCGTGCCATGGTTTGATAATACACTGAGTCCAGTTTGTATTCTGACCAAAACCACCACAACCACATGGAGCAAAATGCAGCACAAGTATAAGCTGTGCCAGTTCAAATTTGTTGAGAACATTTCAACATGTCAACTTTGTACTAGCAGGCTTTATTCCAGATCAAATATCACCTGCCTGCACCACTCTATGCTGGATCAAGTGTTCTCCATCTTCCTGCCACCAACATAAAGCTGAAATAAAATGGCAAAGCTGGCATGGATTCTGCATCTAGAGTTTGCTCAACAGGAAGGCAACTGCATTCACCATCCTTGGCCTACATCAATTTACTACCTCTGGATGCACAGATCTGGTACTGTATAACCACAACCTGAAGATGTAATTACACAACCACCTTTCCAGGAAAAAAGTAGTTTAAGAAGTTTCCACTTTCCTGCCTGACCCAGGTTTCCTGTTCCCATCCTTACACCTCAGTTTACCTTGTTTGCTTGTGCTGATGCAACTGGTTGTGGGGCTATGCAATAAACTGGGTCAGGGAAATGTTTTTGGGATGGCATTCAGATTGTTGTTGGTTTGGTTTTATTTTCCTCAATTTTGGTGCATTTCATGTCTCCACAAAGAGCTGCCCGTGCACAACCAAGGGGGCAAATGAACAGTGTGGTACAGTGCCAAGAGCAAGTGGCCAAAGATGGGGGCAAAACTTCTAAATTGCCTCTGCTGCTGGGGAAAACAGTCATGTAACTGCACTCAAAGTTAGCTGCCAACCTCCTGAGCAAGCTATCAGCATAGCATTTGCATTTGAATCGAAAGAAAAATCCCCAAGGAGCATGTCTAGGCAGGTGCTTAGTCTAGAGTTGGTCCGAGGTGGGATGGAAGGAGGGCAATCTTCATGAAAATAGGGTAAACAGCTCCCCAGGCTGCTTCACACTAAAAAGATTTTAGGTTGTTTCCAAAACTTTTGCCTATATATTTGTACCTTTGCCTTAAGCTTTAATAGATAAATCTTCCTTTTGCTTCGCAGCGAAGCTTGTCTAGGGTCATGGGACCAGACTCTGTGCAATGGAAAAGCTCATCTAGCTAATTAATTACTGCTCCTGCCTCCCTCAGCATCAGAGAACGAATCCAGGTCCCTTGGCTCCAGCTACATGAACTAATAGGAAGGCACTTTAAAATACAGCTGGGGACTGCATCCTCTGTAGTTTGCAGTCATCAAGCTTGGTCCACAGCAGGGAATTTTCCCTGCTGTAGCTTGTGGAAAATCAATAGGAGCCACAAGAGTGGGCCAGGCTGTGGGAAACCTGGACTCCCAAAAAGATTCCGAATCTTGCCAAGGGTGGTAAATGCACATACCTGCTGCCAGCCAAGCCTGCTTAACACCATGTTTGATACTGTCTGCTGCTAGATTTTTATTTGCTTGCCTATTTCAGGGGGAGAAGGGGTGAGAGAGGAGACGAGTGTGGTAGCAGGATTACCACATATAGTCATTATAATCATTAACCACAGCGCACTAAATGAATCACTGGGCATCACAACAGATCCACACATGCTTTACTTAAAGCTTCCTGACTTGAATCTCTGTTTTCTGTACAAATGCCCAGTAATTGTTTCAAGCAACCAAGCACATTTCCAATGTTACTGCTGCAACTCCTTCCAAAAAAACTTACTAAACAGATGAAGCTCTGCTGAAGGAACAGATCTGTTTATAGAACATACTTTTCTTTCAGTAGACCAAATATATTCAGCCTTCTCAAATAAATATGTACGTTTAAAACTTCATAACTTGCTAAATCAGAAAAAGAAAGAAAGAGCAAATGGGAAATTATGTAACGTAGAGGAACTTCAGCAAGAACGTGCATTTTAAAATACTTTATGTGTGCTCCTTCAAGGCTAAATCATTTTTAAAAATTCAAATATCTAAGACTGAATCAATGGTTCCATTAGAGACGAGAGGAATGAAAATGTGAATGAAAGGGATTATTTCTTTTAGGTAAGTCTTCAGTCTATAATATTGAAAACCTGAAAGTTGTCTTAGCCTGGAATTTAAGAAACTGAAAGAGAATCTAACTAGGCAAAGAGAGCAATACTGGCTTGTTTGGTTTTATTATCCAAGCTAAAATTAATAAATAAAATCATAATTTTTCAAATTCTATTGTTCTTATTACTCAAGCAGTTATTTCTACAATCATATGCTTGCAACAGTACCTGGCAGCAGTTTCAATAAGTTATCTGAGTATTACAAAACAGCTTTATGGCAGCAGACAAAACCGCTCCATTCAGCGCTCCTAAACTGATCCCCTTTTGGCTTCCATTTTGAACTAGCCCCTCTGGAACTGCCCTCCCCATATCACAAGGCTGCTGAGATCATGCCAACTGAATGAAAACCCCAGGAAAGCACAATAGGATTAAAAAATCCTGAGGAGAGAAGCCAAACAGCAGTTTTTCCATGGACATTAATAAAAGCAGGATCTGACCATAAACACAACACTATAATCTCCCAACCTTTACTCAGGTGTAGAGGTCTGGACTGTGGCTTCACATATGTTTGCACAGTACTTAGCAGGCTGAAAGAAGCAAGTAATTATGTAAGTAACAGTTGGCTTCATTGATTCAGCTCCATTGAATAAAGGTTGCAGGAGCAGGCTCGAGACTGTATATCATATCTTCCCAATCCTTCAGTTTATTCTGATTTAATAGAGAGGACATGTGCAGAACCCTGAGTGCACAGGTACACCAGCAATAATCACAGCTATCTTGGTCCAGATAATATCATCTTATCTATCGGCTGTCTCTGCAGTTTATATGAGCTGCTTATCTCAAAGAGCTATTAGGTCTGAACTTTAGTTGAGGCTTTTGTTTGATCTTGTTTTCTTCTGCATTCATTTGAAGCTCTGCGTGTCATGCTTTTAATTTCGCATTGAAACGCATCAGGGCCTTTAATTTTATTCCTGCTACTGATGCAATATGGTCTTAGCAACAATGAGAACAGCAAGCAAGTCATGAAAATAATAAACCATGCTAGGTCTGGAGGCTATGAAATCAGTTCAAACATACTGCGGGGAGCTGTACTGCCTGCACTGAGACACATGGCTTTCCATGGGCACCAGCCCATTTATGAGTCATGAAACATAATGGAGTATTGTTGAAAGCTTTGGGACCATGAGAAATTATCTACTGCCCGGCATGGGGAATGGTATAAACTGGCAAGGAACTGGAGTTACATTCTTCTACAGAAATGAAATCAGACAGCCTTGGCCTGCTTTCCAGTATACAAAACCACAAATCATGAGGACAACTCCTTCATTAGGACTAATCTTTTTTATTTTTTTTTTAAGGACTTGCCACTGTACTAACCAACCAGGGAAGCCAACATTTTCCCTGTCCCTAGCCAAGTTATAATAAGGCAGAGAACATGGGGAAGACAAAAAGGAGGAGGGGTGAGACTAGTGTCTCAGCATGAGCAACGAAAGCAAAGTACCTTTCTCTCTCCCACACCAGGTGACATCCCCTCATGCCAAGGATTTGGTACACACAGGCAAGTAGAACAAAAGCTATTTGCTTAATATTAAGGTGTGATAACAACATGGTGCCATAGGTGTGCATATCTCCACACAGAGGAGAGCTTCCAGTGTGGGAGGCAGTGTGTTCAGTAAGGGAGAGCACAAGGCTGGATGTCATTTCTAACCCAAACCCCACCCTCCTCCTGGTTCCTGTGCCTTTAGAGTAAAAATGTTAAATGGCCCTCTGACTGAGAAAGGAAAAATTCTATTTTTAAATGAACAGTGAAGTGCTTAGGAAATCACATAACTGCAGGAATACAAAGCTTAGTAGAGAAATACCTGATGGGCAGAGAAAAGACCAAGTCAGAATCTTCTCAGTGGTATCCAGTGAAATCACAAGGATGGGATGACCCACTGTGTCATTACGACTTTGCCTGTCAGCTGCCTCCGTGAAAGCGTGTAAGGGTAAAGCCAGACTATGATGGGCATCTAAACCAGATGTTTTGCACAGACTAAATGCCTTCCCAGCCAAAAGAAATGCATAATTTAATGCATAATCCAGGAAAGCTAAATGAAGAGTTAACAGTGTGAATGTTCATTTGAATATTTATATAGATTTGCTCTTATATGCTTGCACATCTTTTGTGCTAGCTTGCTTGGAAAGCTCAGATTTTATTGGCAGAAATGCTCATGGAAAGCACATTTGCATTTACTTTGGAAATGCTTACACACTCATCCAGTCAAGGAGACAATAACAATATTATGTTATATTTCTCTAACAAATTTCTGTTAACTGATATAATCTGGATATTGAGTTTGAGTATGTATTCAGTGAGCCCAGAAAGGTGAATAAAATCCAAAAGATTAACTGCTCGTAACAAATCAGTCGCTAACCTGGAATTAAAATACACTTGAGGAAATTATGGTCTATGGCATCAGTGATGAATGAGCAGAAAAGGACAAAACTGAATGGATATTCAATTAGGAATATTCAGTCTACAAATGGAGCCTCATTTCCCATTATGTAGCAGTTGCATCATGTTACACACAGCCAATAATAAATCAGGAGCTCGCTTCCCTCCCTTTGCCACAAATTATCTGAGATGGGATCAGGAATGATGGGCTCCATTCTATTCCCTTCCCCAAGGAAATCTCAGATTGATCAAAGTATAAATACTGCCTGAAGCATGTGATTACATTTGACATTTATGACATTTTTTCCAAGTTCAAGAACGTATCAGTGGCCATTAGAGACCACAGTTTGGCTCCAAGTTTACAAATCCTTATGAGCTGTATAGGCACAGTATGTCTGTGAGGCTTCAAAATAGAGTGCACGGCTTGCAAAGGGAGTAGGTAGGTGCGACTCTGGAAGCTGAGGACACACATAATTTCTGAAAGTGGCACTCCTTAATATGGCAAAATATAAACGGATGCATCTCACTTGTGGCACCCAGGTTTAGAAAGTTGGGTTTGAACTATTTCAGCAGAATGTTGTTCTTCTGGAAGATCATGAAGTCCTCTAACTTCTCCAGAAGTGGGAAGGAAACAACAATAGGCAGAGCATTTCATTGGGAATCAAGAGACATGGACTCAATTCCTATCTCAATTCCAGGTGCCTATGAGTCTCTGAGCAAGTTGTTACAGCCAGCCTGGTTTTTGGTTCACTCTGTAAAGCAGAGGCTGCAAGTCAAGAAGTATCAGGACTATATGCCTAAAATAGATAAGGTATTCAGAGGTCATGGTCCCAGGCAAGTGGGCAGAGATATGATCTAGTGCAGCACCTGAAAAGAGTCTAAAGAAAGATGGAAGGGGAACCCCTATGAAAGGCTTCATCTTTAAGCTGAGGCACTGCCATTTCGTCTGAATCAACAAAAAATATCTCTCTGGGAGGTCACGTACAATCTTTGAGGAAGATCTCCATACTTGCCTATTATTCAAAATGGTACTGCTTTGATCCTAGCTACAGGAACTTCTGAAGATGCATTTATAGTACAATTCCAAGTACTTGCTACACTCTGTTAGACACCCCCAAGGTAGTGCTATCGATAGCTGATCTTAGTTAGCATAGAACTATGGCTGACAGCAGTGGGAGTTTCAGCTCAGGCTCAGTGTGCTTGCTCGAGACTTTGTGAATATATTTGGCGACTAAGCATCTGCCAGTGCCGTTACACCACTGTTGGTATGGCTACGTGAGGTGAAGCAATCACTCCTTCAGCTGGATGACCAACATACTCTGCAGAATAAATGCTGGAGACCCAGCAATCAGGCAGCTATGAAAGACAGAAAAAGGAGACTGTGAGTTCAGGGAGGCCTTAGGTAAATTCTTTGGATGGGTGAACGTCTGAGTTTCACTCCAAGAGTGAGATATCTTTCCTTTTATTGGAAACCATCACTACATAAAATTTTATATTCTACCCATACACATACCTAATGAGAACTGAGAACTCTTGCACATTACTGTTTTTCCTGGATAACCAAAATGTCACCTTTGTACCTAGTTGTGGGTTGCAGTTCCACCTCAAACTCCCTAAAAGTGCAGCTGGTCATCAAAAAAAATTAAAGACCTTAATGTCTGTGACAATTGCATCTACCTTAATGTCTTCCAGGTTCTTGGCTGGGATGACACATCCCAATAGCGCTGCAAAAGAAAATGCCCTCTTTCATACAAACTAGACTTTTGTTTTCCACAAAGCTTTTCCAAGTCTTGGACACATGGTCATAGTAAATTCAACCTTTCTGACTTCACCTCTCTGATCCAGCAATAACTGGGAGGGTAGTTTGAAGCAGAGCTTAAAACCACGTCACCACCAACCATCTTTGAAGAAAGACTGAGAGAGGATACAGAAAGGATTTGATCTCTAACCTACCAAGTAGGGTTACAGAAATAAAATGAAGGCCTAGAACTTTGTGAATTTGAATAAGTGGTGAACTTTGGCCAAGGAAAGCAATGAAGGTGAAAGCAGGACTTCAAAACAAATATTTTCCTGCATTCCTAAAAGGCCTGTAGTTTTGAAAAAGCATTTGTAATAAAACCTAAAACAAGTTTTAAAAACTTAAGAAGCCAAGGGCACAAACAAGTTCCAAGACAGTCAGAAGAGCTGTATCATTGCATAAATTGTGGGGAGAAAAAACACATTAACTTAATGACATTGGTCAAAAAGTAAAGTATGAGATGTGTGGCGTTTGTGTGTTTGTTTTTTAGAGGGCATGCACATTCTAAAGTGGCCTTGGGATTTTTTTTTTGGCAGGGGGGGAAGGGAGGTGGTGTTTTTAATGTCTGCCTTCTTTTCCTCTAGCTATTTTGTGCCACTGATTGTTCTGGAACAAAATCTCACCTTGCTGAATTATAGCACTTTTATTAGTTATGCAACATAGGAAGTAATAGCTCAGTAATTGTCAATATTCAGCCCATCTTGTGGGAAACCAAAAAAAATTATAAAAGCGAAAGGCAATATAGGAAAAGAATGTCCATTGCATCAGCCAGTCTGTGAAATCTTGTTCATTATGTAGATTATACCACTGACATATGGAAGAGACATTTTACTGTTGTAGTCTAGATGAAAGAAGTTTGAAGTGCTTTGTTTCTCAACTAGAAAATCATACAGAGAGCCTTGCAAGTTTGCAGGGACTCCTGATATGGTTTTATCTTTGTCCTTCTGTATACCCCTTTTTTTCCCCCCCTCAATATGTAGACTAATTAGAGAGATAAAACTACTCATGTAAAGTGTGACTCACACAGCCCTTAAGAGAACACTACAGTACTACCCTCATGTGGGGAAACAGCCCAGCTCACAACAGGCAATAACTTCAGGCCTGGGGATCATTCCCACTGATGCTTAGATATTGAGCTTAATTACAAGGTCAGGTTAGGTAAGTCTAATTTTAGATTGATTTCCTACCCACATGTCCAGATCCAAACCTTTGTACTTGGGAACTGCAAATAAAAATGGCTTTGTGTTTTGCATTTGCATGTGTAACATTGGAAAAAAACAACCCCTGGTGTTTTTGAGAAAATTCTGGCCCTGGGTGTGGCTGCCCAATGCCTTCTGCATGGAATTTGCCCAGAGATATCAACCAGACAAGATGCAACTCATTCAGTTCTTAGAAGAGGAATACGAACCGTAAGTGCATTGCATATGATTAAGATATAACAGCTTGGCCTTGTTGAAATAAAGATCAAAACAGGCTAACAACTTAATGAGTAATAAAACCCAACTGCAAGCATTAGCAGCAAAACTAAGATGGTCTCGAGTCTGCTTTTCCAAGCCACGCTCCTGTCATGTCACAACAGGATGACTATTCCAGTGCATTAAGCCATCTCCCACTTCAGGACCATGCTGGACCACCCACTGCTGAGTCTTGTGATCATTCCCTGTGACAACTGAGGAGCAGCTTGCACAAGTGATGAGCTTTTTACCTTAGTACAAAGTACCTTAGATCTTGACATACTCCCTTTTGTGCATCCATCCCACCTTTTGGCTGCTACCCCAGCACTAGTATTGCAGCCCACTCATTCGCATGTGATGTGCCAAGTGCACCTGCTGATTGCTTTTTTTGATGACAAATCCATAGGGAAGTGTCTCTTTGTGTATCATTGTGAAAGGACAAGCATGCAATTGTACTGGGGAATAGCAGATGAAGAAAAAGCAAGAGAGCTAGAGTTTACGTAAGCTTAATATACTACAAAGCAAATCACACTAAATTACAGGCAGTATTTCAAAGCCTCTCATTCCCTTTGCTATAGGCCTCAGATGACAGCTCGCTGCCATTCCCCCTCAGTTCCCATCCCAGCTGTTGAGTGATCCACTTGCTGTCCTTATGTTCTGTGACATGCAGAGCAGATGCCAACAGCCCCGCATCATAAAAGACTTTAACGTATGCAGGGCCTGAGCCTTCCCTGCTCAGCTGTCACAGCCATAGTTCACTGCGAGATGAACTAGAGATTTCTCTTCAGAAATCCTATATTTCACCCAGTTTCTGAAAGAGCTTTCATCACCCTCTCAGGATGAAGCAACTGGGTTAAGACGACAAACCCAACTTCTCTGCACATGTGTTTACCTAACTAATGAGAAATGAGGAATGTCTGACTATGCAAAGTCAAATTCCTCTAGAGATCAAGTATGCTTAGATCTGGCCATGAGAGTAACTAATAATATGCGAGTGTTATGAACTATTTACAGGCTTAACCCAACTGCAATGAAGTCAATGATTTAACTCTCCCTGCCTTCAAAGGGAAAGGGATCTGGGCCTCAGTGCATACTTGTGGCACAGCTCACTGCTAGGCTGGCTCATTGCCCTGCAAGGAGTTCAGTAGCTGTAGCCCGTACAGGATAAAACCCCAAATTATACCTACTTCCCGCTACAGCATTCTGATGTTTCTGTGCCTTCCCCCTCTCTAAATGCTTTTATTTGAGATAGAGGTACTAAATTATATAACTAGATATACATATACACTTCAGGATGAACAGAAGGACTGAAAATGGTGAATCTTTTCTGGACCAACAGATGGAGGTTCAGTCTCAATCATATTATTAATCAAGCAGAAGTCATGCTAAAGCATCCTGTGAGCTCCTGTTCTCTCTAGATGTTGCTGTAAAGAAGAGCAAACAAGAAATACCACTGCATCACTGTGTTCCGAGAGGACAATTAAGATGCCTTACCAGCACACGCTCTTTCTACACAAGAATAATTCGGCTGTCGGAGCACAGGAATGGCATCCAGAGCTCCTGAGCCTTGCCAGCCATTTGTCCCATTTGTTCAACCATCTTGCACAAGCCACTTAATCCAATTTTATTTTTTTCAAGCTGGTTACCTGAAATAGGGTCTGATGCAATCCCCGAAAAGGCAAATGTGAAATTTCCAGTCTGCCTCAACAGTACCCATGGGCTCATAGGCCTCTATGCCTATATTTAGACACTTAAATATAGTAGTCTGGACATCAGAGATTACTGAGTGTCCACAGCTGCCACTGATCTCAGAGAATGGAAAAGAAGAACAAATCTTTAGTTCAAAAAGTTTCTCAGCTGCAGACTACTGCAGGCTGGGGAGGTATAATCAAGAGAAGTATCACTGTATTCTTGCTGTGATACAGATTTCTCCTTACACAGCTCATATGACTCAAACCAGACCCAAGCTAGGGGACGACTATTGGCATGACACAGTCCAGCTCTTTCTCTGTGCCTTCCCAGAGGCTCAAAGACTAAAGATTTTTCAAGTCATTGCAAAAACACTGCTTAAATTCTCCAGTATATGGTCACACCATCATTGTGAAGGTTTAGAAAACATCACACAGACAAACCAAGCAAATTCTCAGACAAATTAAAGAAACCCCATTCTTCAAGATGATCCAGCCCAGTTAGACTGGTATTCTGCACAATATACCCATTTTGACAAAGCTGCAGGAATCCAAGGATGCTGGGGAGGGACTCTTCATTAGGGACTGTAGTGATAGGACAAGGGGTAATGGCTTTAAACTTAAACAGGGGAAGTTTAGGTTAGATATAAGGAAGAAGTTCTTCATAGTGAGGGTGGTGAGGCACTGGAATAGGTTGCCCAAGGAAGTTGTGAATGCTCCAACCCTGGAGGTGTTCAAGGCCAGGTTGGACAGAGCCTTGTGTGATATAGTGTGTGGTGTCCCTGCTCATGGCAGGGGGGTTGGAACTAGATGATCTTAAGGTCCTTTCCAACCCTAACTATTTTATGATTCTATGAATTAATACTCTACAGTAGTCAAAGCACATGCCCAGCAACAGCATCTTAGGTAGGCAGAGTTAGGGCACAAGTGATGGGTGCATGGCTGGAATCACTCCATTGCCAAGAGAACCAGCACAGCAGAAGAGATATGGGCAGAGGTAAGGCAAGAGACAGGGCTCGAACTTAACTTATTTGTCCTATTCTTTAAGACTGAAATAGTGTGACTTCTTTGCATACATCCTTTCATTTATGGCATTGGGAATTTCACTAAAAATTGGTTTAGTTGTGGAATTTTAAGTTACCTTAGATCCATACAGATTGTCTTTGCTTCATTTTGGGAACTTAGCAGAGGTGGAATTCATCCCCCATCTGTGCCTTGGACAGGCCTTAAACATTTAAAAAAAAAAAAAAAAAAAAAACCAAAAAAACCAAAAGTCAGAAAGAAGCTGGTTTTGCTTCTTACACTCTTCCTGTGAAGTTTCCATTTGGGTTCATCACAGTCTTCAAGTTCACATTTAGACTTCTTCCTCATTCCTGAGACTACTGCCCAACTTCAGCAGCAAAAGAGAAACCTGAATATCTGGCACTCTTCAAGATCTACTTGTCAGACAGTTTAACTACCATGAATCTCCCCTTGAATCCTCATGCTTACATTTTCGACATACATTTACACAGTTTACAGGCATCATTTCTGAAGGAGACCATGGAATTGAGATGATGGCAGGTAAAAATCACCAGGCAGATATGTAACATAGAGCATACAATCCCAAAACTTGACACAGAATCAGATGCACAAATAATGCTGGAATATGTCTACAAAACCAGGTTACAATTTACTCTTATGTTTGTTCTCCTTCACCTGCACGATTCAAGTTCAGTCAAAGAACGCTCCAATTTCAGTACGCTACACATCAGACACCAACACAGAACATACACCAACTGAAATCCGTCTCAAATAGGAACAAGCTGCATTTTGCAAATAATACATGTAATACAAACATGGTGTAGTAGTAATAATTATGTCAACTTGCAGAACTGTATTTGCCCTTTATACAGTGCAGTTCTGTCTATGCATCTATTTATCTCTCTGCAAGAGGACACTGGACACAGCAAATTCTCTTTACAACTGCGTAATATAACACATTATACTTCTGCCATTTTAGGGGAAAAGGGAAGACAACAAAAATCTTATTGGAAATAAACCAGTAATACATCTTCTTCTGAAAGGGCATTTGGAAACTGATTGATCTGGAAACCCAAAATTTAGCAGCTTTTTCTAAACCGTCTCTAACTTGTTCCATTTCCATGGCTGTTGCATCCAGAACAGCTAAATGACAGCAGCTCCTGGGATATGGCACAACTTCTAGGAAGGGCTTCAAAGGGCTAAAAAACCTAAAGCAGCTCCTGCCTGGGTCTAATGGAAACTGGCACAGCATGATGGTAGGTATCTTTGACCGACTGCATAAAAAAGGCAGGAGCCAAACTGCCTCCTTACTGGGTTCACAACATAATTGAGCCATCCCATTTTCTGCTAGTAAGGGAAAAGCCTGCAAATATGCTCCCTGGCTTGACAGAAGAGGATGCTGCCACAGGGAAGGGAGGGCAGGGAGGCAAATCAAACCACATGCCCATCTGGAACATGACCTCTGGGTAGCGGTGGATAGACTTCAGCAATTTCACCTTGTCTGATGCAACCCTGCCTCACAGCAGTGATGAAAGGAGTAGTCTTGTGATGGGATTGGCTTTGATGGGCAGATTAGATTTAATGCCAACACAGTCCTACTGAGGAGGGGAAAAAAATTAATCATGAATGAAACTGTGATTGATGTTCCCTCTTTATTGTACAAGAACTTTGACTGTCAGCTGATCTGTCCTTTGGTGAAACATACCTTGGACATTAGGCCAAGGTGAGGACATGATTTTTTCATGTACAAATAATAACAAACTAGCATATGTATCAAGATCCTTTAGCTCTTCTTGTGCATTTCCCCCTTCCCTCAAAAGCCAGGCTAGAGAGACATATATAAACAAAATTCTAAGAAAACACTCTAGCAGCTCGCAAGGGCAGAGTGAAAGTCTGGACTTGTAAAAATACTTGGGCAGCAGTCCAAGCGAAAGGCCTGATCTTTAGAACAACTAAACAAAGGAGAGCAGGATCTTGTCCCACATCAGTCTCTAGACGACAGTGAGAATATGCAGAACTGTGGTCCCAAAGTACTCAACATCAAAGGGTGTGAAGAATGGCCTCCTCCAAGAAATTTAGGAGTACTGCCTGAGAACCCACTGCCAACTTAAAGGAGATGGAAGGAGAAAGGTAACCCAGATACAGACCAGTGAATGTCAACGTATCTTAAACCTGATCTACAATAACTGCAAACTGAAATGCACCAAGCGGGAATGGGTCGTACTGTGGCTTACGTCACTTGGCTGTGATTGCTGTAATGCATTGTTTCATTCCCTCAGACAAGCTAGAAGATACTTCCTTAGCAAAAAGGCTGAGGTCAAGTCAGGCATGATCAGTACAACCCACCAAATCCAACCTAAACTCAACCACTTTCTAGTGGAGGGATAAAGCCATATTGTTCCACTCCACAAAAATCCTACTAGCTATGACTGACAGACAGATGTTCTAAGCCCCAAGCTGCACAACAGAAAGGAGGGCCACACACAGCCAGTTCTGTTAAATTCTCATTTGCTGGTAACCCGTGTGCTCAAAATACTGGGCCATTCACTTCCGTGGGAGTTTATTTTTCCCTCAGGAGAATTGTCTGTTTCTGTGAATCCTACTCATTTTCCATTCAAGTTCCAGATTGTGCAACTTCCCCAATATGCCTCCTTTTATAAACTAGAACAGACCAAAATTACTAGCAAAAGTACAGACATTGGTTTCCTCATCTACCCCTAGTAATCTCCAGTTGTTCCTCATGTTGAGCTTTTATGACTGATTTAATTGATGCTCTTTGCTAATTGTTTTCCTACAGCCAAATGAAGATAGATCTGTAAAATGTTCACAAGCGGATGACAGGACCATTTGTGCTGAAGAGCTGGCTGCAGGCAAACACTAGAGAATACAGGACAATGTCTGAACTTCAACACCATCTCGAGTCTTTCTTCACTTCTTCAACTCCCCTCTAATCCCTCTAGCACTACCAATGGGTGCAAAGGTCTTGGTGGCTGTTCCAAATCACATGTCAGTTCAAGACTCAGTTTGAAGGTATTTGGTGCTCTCAAAGCATGGTCAATGCTCAATTTCCCTGCACCATGAGCTCTCAGGAACCTGGACACCCTCAAGGTTTTTCCCACCCACCCACCTTCAGCATCAGGTAGTTTTCTCCACCAAGGAGAAAACAGAGGGAAGCTGTTCCTTGCAGTGGATCTAACAAGCTGAAAAAGACCTCGGGAGAATGTCCTGGGAATGTTCTTTTCCCCTACTCTGAACTACATCCAGCCCTCTGACGCGTTGCCTTTCCTGGCAAACGGAAAAGGGGAAAAAAGGAAAAGTAAACAGCACAGAATATCAATTAGGAGTGGATAACCTCTTCAGGAAAGAGAGGGATTTGTGAGCAGAGGGTCTCCATGAGGCAAGTGGAAAGTTCCTGGTAGCCTTTTCTGTCCCAGCATCATGCCACAGTGCAGGACTGCAATGTCCCAAGAAGATTTAGTGGCACCAGTGTAGAGTCAGATCTGATGTCAGAACTGGGCTGGAGTGTACAAATAAATATGTAGTATTTTGTTGCTATGTCACAGTGGCAGCAGCCTCTTTTCCATACTTATGCCTGCAAAATGTTACTCTGCAGGACCAGAGAGGACCCCTGTGCAGTTCAGGCACCAGCGACAAACCTCCTTTAACTGCACTCAGAAATACATTCTTACAAATAAGACCAAGAAGTCAACGCAGCTTCCTCCTTGTTAAAAACTAAAGTAAAGATACAAATTAAAACTAAAGTACAAATGTCTGATGGGCTGGAAGTGAAGAGAAATGAAAGTGTTGATCGGCTCAACAGCTGGAAAAATGACTACTGGTACAAGTAAAATTTAAAAAACACTGTTAATACTTTAAAGACTGGGTGGCTGGAAAAGGAAGGCAAAAAAAAAAAAAAAAAAAAGCAATTTCTTTTTCTTTTCTTTTTTTACAGGGATTTACAGCTGCTGGAGAATCAGGTTTCCATAAAAACCTATCTAGTGTTTAATGCCACTAAAAGCCTGGAAAATTAATTTCTTAAATATTTAACGTTTATAAATATATACTCACTGGAAACCCAACAAACCTATAAAGACATGATAGCTACATCAGGGATTGCATTAATTTCAGCATCCAGGGGGATGTGATGGGGGCTGAGGGAAACAACTGGTTTTCTTTTTAAAGAGAAAACCACTCTTGTCCTTGACCCCAGATACCCTTCTGTTCCTACCACAGGGAAGAGCAGGCTGCAAGACAGAGCACAGGAGACCCGGGAAACTGGGTTACTGCAATTGCTACAGCTCCAGCTGCCTTCATAACACACATGAGGGCACTTAAATATGTCCCCTTGTCCTGAATGTCCAACCTATACGACAAAGAAAGCCTGATTTTCCCAGATAGCCACTTTTCCAGCTGAAGCCAAGGGAAGCTGCTGATGCTCTCAACATCAGCTCAAGTACTTTAGGTTAAGCATGTAAAAAGGGAGGTCCATGAAATCAGAGGCCACTTCTGAAAAGGACTTCTATTTCTCTGCAGGATCACACAGAAGCATTTAAGATTTCCAGAGCATTTGTTTTTAGAATTTTAAGTCACCTTAAGCAAAGCTAAATGTCAGTTTTAAGAGATTACAAAACCTCCTCTCAATTCCAGTGCCAGCAGTCAGAAAAACTGTGAAGCAAAACTACTATTGCCAGCACAACTCATCCCTCATTTCTTCAGATCAGCACAGTAAAGTTCTAACTTTACTATTAAGTGCAGTTTTGGATGCTTTTTTTAGCAATAAACAGCTGATCCATTTGTCTTAGTCAATAATAGTGAAAAAAAAAAGAAAAAAAAAATCATAAACACAGCCTAGTGATGTTGAACTCCCATTTTCTTTATTTCTTAAAGGAGAGATTTACTGCAGACAAATGACACATTCTCTCTCAAATACCTTAACCTGCAGTTGAGTGCTACTACTTTTCCTGGCTGGCATTTTAGACCAGTCAGAGAATCCAAGCAGAAGTGCCATCAGAAAATAACACAGGGTTGGTGCTGGGTTGTTGGGGTTTTTTCTGTGCCATTTGTATGTGATTTATATTGATGATGACCATGCTAAAGCAAGAAACAAGGCAGATTTGAGTCAAACGCCACAATGGTTGCAGCACTGGCATTTATAAAAATTATTTTTCTTCACTTTTGAACTCAGCAAATTTACTCCAGGCTCCAAATCACAAAAAAATGAATGAAAAAAAGATGGAAGACTGATGCCAGCTTCACATGGATCATTTCCAGATTCCAGCCTCCATTTAACATTGCTTTGTCTTTGATCCTCACATAAGTTCAAAAGTACATGTTTACATCAAGGTCATTGCAGCTGACTCAATAATTCAGCAAGACAAAATGTTTGAAAGAAAGTAAGTGGTTAAAGTAACTATTGAGGGTTTTGTTATCAGTTTGTGTCATGCCATAAAGCAGAAAATGACCTTAAATATTGAAGGGAAAGACATGCATGAGAGATAAACCATAGGCAGCCAAAAGCACTGGGATTCTGGATAACAATTTACAGCAGCAAATACTCCTGAACTGTTTAACTTTTACATGGTTTCAGATCAGGAGAAAGTCTAACTCTGCAGCAGGCAGACTTTAACCCTAGAAAAAACTGTTCAAAACCATGAGGCTCTTTCATCATCCCTCACTTGATTTCCCCCCTTATCCTCCTTAGGTCTTTTCTGTGTGAATTATGAAAAGTTTGAGGGTTGCTTTTTCCACTCCCCTTCACTTGAATTTTGCAGGCTCCCTCATGGGCATAGATCTTCCAGTTTTGCTTAAAAATGAGTTATCAGGTTAAAATAACCCATGGCCTGCAATAGCTTCCTTTCCACAGGGATATTACACTCCATGAGCTAGAATAGACACATGTAAGTTGTCCTCCACTCCCACTGAGGTTTGAGTGACCTGGATTTGAAGGCAACATTAAATCCTGACAAGGAACATCGCTGTTTTTAACTCATGTTTGGTGACAGAGCTTCTCAGTATCCCCTGCATGAGAACAGTGACAAGGATAGCACTAGCAAGAGCAATTAAGCATACATTGCCCCAGAGGAGGGAAACAGGCTAACCCACTCTCTGTATATCCACTGTGGGGCTGCAGGGTGTTGATAACTTGATATGCCACAGCCACCACATAAGGCACTCAGATTGCCACAGCTCATTCATCCCTGCAGCTCAGACACCAAGGTCCTTAGGGTAGAAGGACCTTAGAGCCATCTTCTCTGCTTGGCATCATCTGCAAAGTCTCCAGGCAAGAGCTTATAGGTGTGTGATGGTAGGAATCCTTTTGCCAGGTTACACAGGAACATCATAAACAGTAATAAAGGTCTGCATTTACCCAGTTCCAAAGTACTTCACAGCCCTGGAGGCTAAAGAGATGACCTCTCTTCTGTAACACTGGTCACCCTATGAGACGCTTGCTTCTGCAGCTACATGGGGAGAATGACTTTCATTCCAGTAAAATGCAGCACTGTACTTGCATCACACTGGCAATCTGTATGTGGTGCGACCTGTGCACACACGTGTGCTTCTCTGTCATGGGCAGGAAAGAATACAAAACCCCTCTGTTTCAATTCTGATCAGAAAAGCTGGGGAAAAGGTAAATAGAGCACAGGTTTGAGAGCTAGCAGAACAATTCAGTGATTCATGAGAAATTACACAGGTGCCATAAGAAAGGAGTTTTCTCCAGCTAAAATTACTGTTTTGCCAAAACCCCCTCTGGTCCCAGGCTTAACCCAGGTGTATCAACCCACCGTGGTGCAGTCTAACCCTTTTCCCCATTACTCAGCCTCCAAAGCATATCTCTTCCACAGTTCCCATCTCTTCACTGGTTTTAACATTTCCCTGAAACAGAGATTTTAACATTTCCCTAAAGCCAAAGTTTTCCCCATGCTCCATACCTGAACCCAGTCCCAAATATGTCCTCAGTACAGTGGATGACTTGGCTCCCACTAATGCTCCGAGCTGAACCTCACTGCCTTGGATGAACCCTTTCTCCTACTACAGCCCCTGTTCAGCCCAGCTTTAGCCTCTAGACATCCACCAACCAGACATCCTCCCTCCTTCACCACGTAGTTGTCACTGAGAAAAATGGCATATTTCATGGTGAAATTACCTTTCTGGCTTTGGAGCTTTCTAGAATTAATAAAAAGACTCATTGACTGCATCAAGTTCCTAATGAATTGCTGGTTTGTATATCACAGGACTTAAATACATCAGGGAAGCAACAACTACCAAAACCCCTTTATATCAACTCTTGAAAAGCAGCTGAGGAAGTTACATTACAGCCTAATCCAGCAGG
>NW_009910122.1:53254-76213 GCF_000696875.1 Nestor notabilis
ACACTCACCTCCCATCTCAAGTAGTCACATGCAATCACCTGATTTAGCATCAACTCCCCCCGTGCTTATACCTATCCATCTGTTTAATGGACAGACTCCAACAATACAAGTTACCTCCACCTAATTCTATTAAACCCATAGACCAGCACATTCCATAGGACAGGAGTTTATCTCCTCAATGGCCTTAGTAGATCATATTCCTATGGTTCACCCCTATCTCTGCGTTCACCCAAAAACCAATGGTCTGATGCAGAATAGCAACTACCAGAACATGCAAGATGTGGCAGGAGGCTGGGAGGCAGCTTGCAAAGAGTGTGGCCACCCTGGCAGCACCTACTCCTATTAGGTGGAGATTTAAAGTCAGCCAGGTCTTGTGTCATCTTTCATTAGTCTTCTTGGCTTTCCCTCTCTGTGAGCAAATGATGAATATGACCTTCTTTGTTTGAGTTCTTGCGATGAAGCACTGTTTGCATAAGGCTCTTTTTTATTTATTTTTTTCCTGTGGCTTGTTGATTTTTATAAGACATTCATAAATTTGTTCTGAGTGCCAGTGAGATGCTTAATGGTGCTAAAGGGAAGGTATTAAGGATAGTCGACTCATGTAAGAACAAGCCACTTGAAAGTAGCTATAAATATTTGTCTGGATTTAATTTTGCTAACAAACAGCTTCTTTTCTTCCCTCCCGCTCCCTACTACTCCCCTTAAAGAGTTGATTTCATAAACAACAGAAGAATTTTCACATTAATATGAAAGTGCATGTCTGGGTTTGGTTTTTTTAATAGAAACTTTCCTATTGGGGACATTTGAGTCCTTGTATTCTGTCTGCATGAAATCGTCTCCCTTTTCAGGAAAACCTTGGCAGCTTAAGACCTCCAGGGTGAGCTCATGTTCTTTTGCTCTCCCTCAGACTCATCTCTGCTTTTTCACTGCTCTGGAAATTAGTCTAGGCTAGACTTAGGGACTACAGTGTCCTAGAACGAAGCCAGTAGCTACACATTACTCCTCAATTTGCTCATAGGCACACTGGAGGTTTTTGGATTCCTTCAGGACTGTAGCCACCGGCCACATAATTTGGAAACTCCACCCTCTGGTCCTATTACTCTAAGGTCACATTGACACAGACAGACACAGAATATTCTGTTCTTATTGTCTTCAGTACCAAAGTCCCCCTCATCAGGAGCTATGACTGGTAACTGGGGGCTACCATTCATGTGTGGTCACCCTCCAGGCAGGAGAGACAGCTTTTTGACAAAGCTACTTCCTGGAATCAGCAGGCATCAATGATGAGGGCTTGTCTCTGCCTCTGGCTTTGGACAAACAGAGCCATTTCCTTCCCAGAATAGTCTCCACATACATTTCAGCCCTGAAAGACCCAAAATTGTGTTGGGACGCAGTAGTCTAAACACCTCCAAATAGCTACCGCTGGGACAGCTGCACAGATAGCTCAGCGCTCAGTCAGAGTGAGGAAAGGACAAGGGGTGCCCAGAGGAGCCAGGTGGGGAGGAAAGGAAGCCTCCCTCTTAGAACAGGAATTAGAAGACCAAAAGGAGTGGGTGAGCAGGGGTTAGGACGGTCTTTTTGTTTGTCTAACCGTGTGGCAAGAATAAGTTTTCACTGGTTTGTTTTTTTTTTTTATATATTTCATTTTCTTGGTGCTGTCACCAGCTATAGCTCACTACAGCAGTCTAGAAAGTACCAGGAAGGAAATCTTGAACACTGTCATCTCAGACAACTCTCATAAGAGTCAGGGTGACTTTTACCCCAGGAAAGACTGTCAGCTTTGCTCCAAGCTAGCAAACAGACTAACATTTTCAGCTTAAAGTCACTTCTAAAAATACTCAAAACTAACACCTCCCAGAGAACTTCCCCAGACAGCAGGGGAAGCACAGGGGGAAAATAAACTTTCTAATACAGATCTCTGAACTGCCTCCATTGTTTTTTCTAGCTACTTTCAGATTTTCTGGATCTGTGCACAGCTACACCCCAGTACCCTCTACTGTAACACATCATTATGTCACAAACCCCCTGCCTCTAGCACAGTAATGGCAAAGACCTGGCAGATGGTCCAGATCAGCAGAGATAAGAGTAAACTACCACATAGCTAAGGCACCTGCCCAGGGGAAGGATGCAGTTACCTGCCAACATGCATCTCACTGCTTCTGTTGTTCTCCCTTTTCCCTTTTTATTGGGAAATGCATGTACATCATTCAACCAGGTTTTCCAGTCCATGCAAATGCTAATTGCCATGGTCTGAAACATTCTGTACCCCACTAGAACTAAACAGCAATCCAGCAGTTCTGATGATATCATGGTGAATGATTTATCTGGTGATACACTACATTCCTGCAGTGTGCTTAAGCAATAAGGCACTCTGGGGAGAACGCTTAAATGTTTAGTTTGCCTCTAGTGTGAGCTACACTCAAAAGTTAATGACCTTGAGCACCCCAGAAGTTCAATTAATGCCTTGAAATGGACTACCTAGAAGCCCTGATGGCTATTGTTAAACAGAACGTTAACATAAGGAACACTATTTCATGCCTTTGCAAACCTTTGTAGACATGAGTAGGGTACTTCCCACATTCAGATCACTTTAGCCATGTTTCTAAATTAACAAGCGTCTGAAGAACTATTTGCTGAGATGGGTCCCAACTGCATTATGGACACACACTTCCACAATCACCACAAGTCCAGGCTGTTTAGAGTGTCTGGGTCAAAAGATTTGGAAGAAGCTGTGGTTTCTGGTGCTATCAGGATGAAGCAACATGCAGTTATATACCACCTCCTCTATTTCTTCAGCATCCACTCCCGCCTAAATGTCCAAAAGCCTGAAAAAAGCAGAAGTGAAGAAGAAATCTTTCCGAGTCCTCCAGGGGAAGGTAAAGGAGTGTTGACAGTCCTTGAAGTAACCTGCCAACTTCAGCATTACTACAGGGACAGACCTGTCCCATCCACCACAAAGATGTCACACGGACTCTTCGCTCTGCTGCATCCTTCTTGCACTGCTTGTGAAGGGAAGAAACATATACACTGGAAAGAACCAAGAACTAGTCTGGCACATGATTTAATTTAAAAAAGTTCTCTGTAGAAAGGCTCTCCCATAAATCCATCTAAGCAACCCATCAATACTTCCAGCTGATGCCACCAACAGCCACATTCCTTCAGACCCTGAGAGGAGAGCAGAAAGAAGCAGACACCTTATTCAGGGGCCAGAGGAAGCTCTCTTAAGAGATGGCACTAGCAAGAGCAAAGGTAGGAAGAAACCTCAAGGACAGTGACTTCCACAGTATCCACGCACCCCCTCAGTACCATTGAAATCACACACACATGTTGCTCTGCCTCTAAGCGCCCAGTCCTAGCTCCTTCCTCTGCTGCCAGGCCCTTTCTCCACAGGCTATCCAACCATTTTCAGTTCATTTAAAGATCTTAACCTACAACACCTTCTTGGCCAGGACCAAGCCGGTTGTGATGCCACAAGAGGAGTGTGCTACAATACAGCCAGCTCAGGTTTGCTCTTCTGGGGCTGGCCATCCCAGCTATAAAACTCCCTGCCAAGACAAACAGGATTAAGCTCAGAACAGATTATTTGAGAGCTGGGCTGCAGGAACTTTTCACTCTAGCCTTTCTTCAGTGAAAAGAACTCCACAGTCTCAGCACAACAACAAGAGAAATGAGAAAGGATGAAGACTGAAGCCACGAGGAGAGAACTGAACTCCTAGGGAGAGGAGAACAGTGAGAGATAAGATGCAAGGTAAATAAAAAGGCACGAGGGCTTACTTGTGATTTCAAAGAAAGTGGAGGGCAAGGGGTTAAACTTTACACTAATTAACCTTGCAGACTTTCAGGGTTTGCTGATGCAACTGCCCAAATGACTGCAGCATGGGCACTTAGGTCTGGCCCATCTTCATCTTGTAAACTATGGATGAAGAAAGTGACAAAGAAGTGACAGTTCCACCTTTAGATCTCAGGCTGTTTGCTCTGCTACAGGTCTGAACTGAAAATGGGATTTCGCTCTGGCATCTCCCTACAGTGTCATTTTAACTTTGCTGTCATTTAAAACAGCATTGTGAAAGCATGTACCTGCTCCCTGATCCACTGAAACATAGATGTACAAACTAGCCTTTAAATACAGGAGCCTCTGTTAACCAAGCACGACTGTTCACAACCTGAAATCATTAAGCATTTACTTAAATACTCTCCTGGATCATTAAAAGTATTATCATGGGTGTCCTCTAGCTGCATAATTAATAGAAGCAGTACCTGATTCTGTCAATACTATTGACAGAATGGTAAAAATCATGCAGTGAGTAACAGAAATGTAGAAACTATGAAGACTGATACACTAAATAAACTGAACATCCATGTCCTTATTTTTTATATATCTAATATGCAGAAAAATGAGTGGTTTCTATCCCTGTCCTCAATGGCTAATAGGAAAATAGTAAGCCTGGTTTGGGTGTTCTGGCAAGTAGAAATATAGCATGATTGCCATTTGATGCATTTATTTCTTGGCTTGGAAAGAGAATTCAAATTCTTGGTGTGTTAACACTGAAAAAGCATCATAGTAAAAGGTGTCTTATTCAAATACTGAGCAGCCAGCTTTATTCTGATAAAGAAAATCGATCTCCATATCACAAGTCTCTCTTCCTTACTGTATTCCTCTAGAACAGGCAATTCCCAAAAACACTGGGAGATCCACTCAGATCTTTCGCATACAGCCTACAGAGACATGATTTTTTTCTTCATTATTGGTGCATTGCAATCACATATAGCTATAGTTACTGCGAAACAAGATAACTGTTATACAGTTACCAGGAAGATCTGTTGCCACTGAACACCCCCATGAACAAAACTGTGGGGACACGTCTTTTTCAAGCTTCTGTCTAGAAGTTTTGCACACCTTTTTCCTCCCACTACAGGATTTAAATACAAATTCTGCAGGATGCGGGGAAGGCAAGGTCAGCTCTACCCAGTCCCTAGCACACAACTAATTATTAATCACAGCAGAGGAGAGAACATAGCTGCATTCCCAATCTCTCAGTATGGGAGATCAGAGACTGAGAACTCCTGCCTCCTGAAGTCTCTTTCGCTTCCCAGTCCAGTTTGTATTTGTTTAAGCCTGAGGCAAGCAAACACGACACAAGCCTCCAGGAATCCATAACCACCCTGATGCTTCTGGGTTGCAAAGCATCTCCATTGCCATCTGTTTTCAGTCACTCCAAAATGAGTTCTGAAGAGTCAATTGTTTTCTTCTAGGAAAAATAAACATGCAAGCTGCTATTCTCCTGATTTCCAGCAATTTTCTGCTGTGGGTAAATGTAGCTTCAGATTTTAGAACCAAGTCTCATTCTCATCCAAAGAATTTTGCAATATAATTACCTCATTTTTACTGACTTGGATAACTGCTTTGGATAAAAAAAAAAGAAAGGGTGTAAAGTCTGCAAGACTCATTTCTCCTCCTGCCCCTTTGTTATAAAACCTTGGAACAATTGATAGTGGTTAATCTCAGTTGATATTTCTTTGGTACCCTATTTGTTGATTTAAAAGCATTTTATGACTGATTGTTTTCAGTTGCTTGGACAGCTGTCAGATCTGCACTGTGGTTTGATTTGCCTTCCAGGGAGTGAAATTATTATTTTTCTTATTTTACAGCTCTAACACATAGTGGCTGATGGAGGTGGCCCTTTGAAAACCATATTGTGAAACTAAAGCTACCTCCAGACTGGGAGAAGATTGCCTAAAGATTCTGCAGGAAGATTATACAAGCAAGATGTGCCAGGCAATAATACAGCCTTGGTTTGGGGTTTGTTTTTTGGGTTTTTTTGGACAAGGGGTTGTGTTTTGTTGTTTGGGTGGTTGTTTTTTTTTTTTTTTATTACTAGCTTCTAACACACCCAGCTTACACATTGAACACACATAGTCTTAAATACAGTGGCAAAATCCATCCATCGGTGTAACATCAGTGGCTTTGCAGGAATGACTTCAACCTTTGGAGCAGTACTGGCAGAGCTGGTTGGGGGGCTGCATTTTTGCCTTGTTTGGGGCTGGAGTGCTCCAGCCCAAGCAGTTTCCCCACCCCTGCATGCTTGGGAAAGGCTGTGCTCAGTTGGAGGAGTGTGAAACAGGGTTCAAGACTACAGACCACAAGACAGGGACAAAATGAAACATAAAGGAGCCAGCAGAACTCAAGAAAGAAGGGCATTAATACTGAACTGCTCAATATCGGCTTCACCTCCCATCTTCAACCTCCTGTGTCTAACAGTCACATACACCCTTTGACTCTGAACCTTCCTTACCTTCAATTTTAGCCCGTTTTAATCTCTGCATCCTCCTTTCATCTACATCTCACAGCTGTGTCCTCTGTGTCCAACCTATCTTTCCCAACTCTTCACTTTTCTCATTGCCCATCTACAGACATGACCAACACCACACGTATGTCATCCCTGGCTCACTTTCACGTCTCCTTCCGATTCCAAACTAAAAACCTCACCAGCCACCATCTCAAACAAGTTATGGAGAAAGAACAATCATCTGTCAGAGTTCCTCCTCCAAATTATGCAGAATAAAGTTTCATTCAAACAGAAATCTTTGATATTAGACAGTGCTTTGATTGCTTTCACATACAATACACCCAAGTTTTCCTTGTTTTCAGAAAGTATATGAAAATCGGGGTTTATTCTGGAACTTCAGGGCTCTGCATGATCACAACTGCTTTTCTCTATAGCCTGCTGTGCTCATTTATACGCAGTATCAGAGCTAACAACTTGACCTAAAGAAGAATTTACATGTGAGCTCAAGTGTATGGAGAGAGCAACTGACTGCTTTTGACCACAGTTTGTTAGAATTTAAGCACTTTTGCACAAAAGAAAGAATGCTCTTACAGCCATGGTGTCTTACTGAGCAGATTATGTGATCTGCTTAACAAATGTTCATGTTCTTTCCTGTCCAGTTAATAAGCACTAGGAGGAGACTGCTTTAGGCTAAGTACTATATGGTGGTGGCTGAGAGACAGTGTCACAGCCCAGGAGACACACTTACTTCCTCCTCCTTCTTTGTAATCTGTTGTTTCCACTGCCCAAAGTTGGCAGCATGTAGAAAAGAACCAGTGCTCAGAAACACAGTGAGATAAGGGATGGGAATCATTATTTAGCATGCCCCCACTGCCTACAAAAGAAGGTGTCTCCAGTTCTCTCCACCACCCTGACACACCCTCTCCTTCCACTGCCCACACTACTTCCTGGTCTGCTGCCACTGCCATTCCTTGTTGGCTGCATTACTGCCAGTTCCCTTTAAAAAGGGGAACAACATAAACCCAACCAAACACTAAAAACCAACCAAACCAAAAAAAACCCACACAGCTCTTTCAGCTGCCAGATCATTATTCACCAAGTCAGCCCATTCTGAAGCATCTTAAATCATTTAGATGATGCCTCTCTGGTTCTCTCTTCTTGAGCCTACAGCCCTGCTACTCAAGCTTCACACATATTTTCTTGGATTTTTACTTTTCCTCTTCTAGTCCCCTCCTCCACAACATATTGCAAGCAGTGGGAACAAATCCCATGTTACGCCCAGAGAGACCCTTATAACAATAGACTTGAACTTGGTTTTACTAAATCACTCATACCAACATCTTAGGTTCTTTGCTTTCTAAACCATGGCCATAAATTGTTAGGAAAAACAGTACAACAACTGTATCTTCACATCTATGTCCTCATCAGCTTCTCTAATATACTGCAAATATAGCCTATCAAATCCACCAGGCTGCAATGAACCATGACCAACACAGATCTAGCACTGTGGACTATGGGTGAAGTTTTCCCCACCCTTGCTCACATACAGATCTTTTAACACAATTGAAAGATCTGGGAATTCCTTTCCTCTCCATCCCTGGTCATCATCTTAGGGCACCATCTTCTGCAGACATGTGTATCACTGCTTCAGCAGAGCTGTCTGCTTCCAAGCCTCTTGGATGCAGGCTAGATTGGGACCATCCTAGAACAAATCACTGTTGTGTTCTCATCTCCTCTGCTTCTCACCATTCTGGTGTCATTTCTGTCATCTGATTCCTCTTTATCCACATTGCCCATTCACATCACACATTTAAGAAGGTGACAAAGAATGTCAAATGTTTTTATAATCCAACTAAACCACATTTGCTGTTTCAACCACCAGCTTAGTTCACTGTTCTCCTTTTAAACAAACACAAACAATTCCAGAAGATCTAGCAACAACAGAAACAGGCGGGCAGCAGAGCAGTACATGCTGAAACTCAGCATGGTCCCCCATTAGGAGGAAAATTTCAAGTGCTTTAATCATGACAAACGGCACCACAATGAGTCAGTGGATATGACGGGTCAGCCTCTTGGCTGGTGCAGTGCCAACAGCTTCCACAGGGGTTCATCAGGCATGAATTGGCCCCATATGTGAAAACCCGTTATAATTTGTCCAGTTTCTCCCATCCCTGTGGAGCAAAGTCTCCATATGTGAGATCCCACAGAGCTGTCAGCCAATGTCACATTTCAATAACAGCAAAAACAACCAGGGCTGCATAAAGCAGCAAAGCAATCCCATTGCTCATAAACTGGCAAGTGACCTAGGTTGGCAATGTTATTGTTGATCACAACCCTTTCTATGGAACAAAACATAGGAACTATCACACCAGAACAGGCTCAGTGATCCATCTTCTTTTTGCAGAGGCCAACACTGATGCTTCAACAGAAGATTAAAAATGGATATATGAAGCCTGCAAGGCACCTGGGTCAGTTGTGCAATATTTTGCCCTTGACCCAGGGCAAGACTCCACTACTGTTATATACAACTGTGCAACATTATACTGTGTTATCCCAGATATGAAAGACTGATACGTCTCTTCATGACAGCACCTGACAAAATCAGAGGATTGTCTTTTCTTCTTTTCTCTTTTTATTTTAGCTTGATTAATACAACTGCACATCCTCTTCTTAAGATCAAAGCTTTGACTTATCAATAAACTGGACTTCACAAATTAATTCAGCTTTGTGTCAAAAAAGCAACATTATAATTATTACTTATGTTAATGTCTTTTCTAACAGAGGAAGTAGTGTCATAGCATTCTTTCTTGAACCTTTCCCTGTTTCAGAGCTCTAATCCCTTTCTTTGCTTTATTCAACATCAAATTAATGTTGGTCTATTCAATCTCTTTTTAGAGAGAGTCTCTCCCCCCAAACTTTATATGTTTTTATTCTTTTCTACCTTTATTCCACCTTGTCTCAGACAAGCTTTATATAGTTCAGCTACAAAAATATTTAGCTCTACCTCTACCTTAAACCAAGATTGCATTCTCAATTCCTACAAAGCAAACCAATAGAAAGGTGAAAAATACAAAAATAAAATTAAAAAAATGAGCCAATATGTTTTGGCCTATTGTATGTAAACTAAGTTCAGGGAAGTTGGCTCCAATGATACTGACAGCTATACAATGAATCATATTCTCTCTAAACCACTGATATTTAAAGTACAAGCTGTGCTTCATTTCTAAAGTGGAGATCGTTATCAGAGTACTGTTTTATTTGTATGTCTTGTTTGGTCACAGAATGATTGATTTTGCAAATATTAAATCAAAAGAAAACACAATCTGTTCTATTATTTCTTCTATTTTTCCCCATCTCTGAAACAAGTACTTTTTAAATGCTGTGCCAGTGAGCTTGACAGAGCATGCCACATGAGGAACTTATAAATCAGTTAGAAAAAAAGAGCGTAGACACTTTTGTTTTAAGCTACAAAAATCAAAAGCATTTGGCTCAATTTGTATATTATTAATACTTATAGCGTCTTCTGACTACAAAGCATGAATTATAGAGGGGAAACGCTTGCATCCATCCCCAAGCTAAATATTTTCCGAAGTACCAACTTCCAATTCTGGCAGCCCCGCCACCCTGGTTAGATGATAAATTAGAGCTCGCACTCCCATTGTGCCCCTTGCCAAGCCAGGCAGAGCTCAGCCAGCTAAAGCCTCGCTTGTCCAAACTGCACCCACCCTCTAGTGGGATGAGGAAAAAGTGCTGCTCTGGGCTGCGGTTCTCTCCTGTGTGTGCTTTATCCTTCAGCACGGGACGATTTGCTGGAACACTGAAAGAACATTTGCACAGGATAAGCATGCTAAGATTTTTCTTTCTCTGCTTCTCTATACTCCACACACATGTGCTGGATACGCATTAATAAGGCACTATAGCTTTAAAGGATAATTCAAGCCCTGATGACTTTTATCAAGAAACTTTATAGGCAATATTTTCTTCTAGCTTTGCCTGGCACTCTTCAGAGTCAGTGCCATTTTAACTGCAGTTTCATAGGTGACTAAGCAGTGATGAATCCAGTGAATTAGTGGCTGTAACTATCGTTATACCTTTCTTTTACTATAAAGAAAAAACACACCAACAAACAAAAATGCTTTAAAAAAAATCCAGCCCATTTTCCTCTATGTATTAGATAAATACAATTGACTATAAAAGGTAGAAAAATGGAATATCGTTGCTAAACAGTGAGCACTGCAGTTGTGGTACAACCTATGAAAAAGCAGCAGAGCTGCAAACAGGTTTCAAACCCTGACCTAGGTCAGCCGTACAAAATAGAACACGTGAGCAGTCCTCAGGGCAAACCACTCCAGAAAGTGGTCGCAGCAACTGAAGGTCAGATCCTGCTTCCCACAGCCAGGGAGGAGACAGAGCAAGATGCTTTGCAAGGGGCAGAGGATGAGAGCAGGGCAGCACCCCACCTAGAGATACAGCCCCCCCATACCTGGCAGAAGCTGAATAGGTCCTGTAGTCACAACCAGGGTCAGCCACAATGCAGACCCCCAGGCAAGCAGCACAAGGCTAAGCACAGCAACCCCACACCATCAGGGGCTAAGCCTAAATACAGGTCAGGAGCAGTAGGCACAGAACACATGGGTAATAGCCCAGGTGGAGCTATCCAGGGCAGCCAGAGCCTGCAGGCACCTGCTGAGCTCTGGCAAACCTCTTTGTAAATCCAGACTAATGATCCCCAGTGAATTCAGGTGAGTCAAACTAGGTGCAGAAGAAATAAGTAAAGACTTACAGCAAAGATGCAAAGTGAAAAAACTACTAAGAAATATATTCTGGTTTTAAATATAAAGATAGAACTTGCAAATAAATTCGCTTCCTTTAGCAGTAAACTTCAACGAAAGCTGGAGAAGAAGAACTGACTCTACAAATAGTGATAACTTTTACCAGCCTATTTTGTCCACTATGGGTATGACAGCAAGGTGAAGGACAAAAATAAAGCAGCCAAGGCCACTGCAAGCAATATGGGACCTGAAGGAATTGAACAGAACTGAAGACAGTATGATCCCTTCCTCGACATGATGCAATCAGCAGCCTGCTAGACAGACTCAGGTCTAGAATGGAAACAGCATGAAGTGAAAGGCGGGGGGGGTGTGTGTGTGGAATATCACATGGTCCCACCAGGAACTATGGAAACCTCTGACTTGTCTGGCTCTCCGTCTCTCCCTCCCTATGGGTCTTCTACAGAAAGCATAGCCTGTGTGCCCAGGAGGTGATGAAATCCCTAATGTTGTATGGCACATGGGGAATTTGGGAGATTGCAAAACAGGATGTTTCTTGGAGGAAATACAGTCTCAGCAAGCAAAAGGTTCAAGTACGGTACATCTCACAATGATGTAAGAGCTTGATTATGCATCTCACTTAAAGCCCAGCTTAGGGTTTGAGTTCTAGTAGAACTAATAGGCAACACCTGCTGCGATGAAAACAATTTCCGTCCCTGAACTCCAGCAGAAGTGTTTATCTTTTGAGTTAGAAATGTTTCTGTAATGTCTGAACAAGACTCCCGGGACAAGAACATATGCCCAGAACTGACGTTTCTGCTCATTAGATAGCTTATAAAAATGAGAATTAGAAAAACCTGGTATCATCAGATGTCTCGTCCAATAAAGTCATTAAATGGAAAATACAGAAAGGTTCCTCTAATGTTTCCTCTCTCTGCCTCTGTAGTCCTAGCTGCAGAAACAGAGGCTACTGAAAAGCTTGCTGGGGTAAATTCTGAGTAAAAAAATCAGGGCTTTTCCAGACCTGTCCCTGGCAAAATTACCATTGAGTTTTATGGAAACTTTACCCAAATATGGGCCTCAGGACTTGGCCTCTCGGGTTTAGTTACTAATTTTACTATTAAAGGTTAAACAGAGCTGTTGACAGTACAAACGATTTTCTTACGTAAGCAGTGAGAGTGTCAGATATACAAGATAAAACAATACTGCCAAGTGAAGGCAATATAGGTTATGGGTGACTGTCCTTTCACAGAACATACTGCACCAAATCCTATGTTTTGCCCTCTTCCTCAAGCAAACCTCCCTTAAATCAGCGTGACCAAGAAGGAGAATCAACCCTAATAAAGGACCTCAGGATTCAGCCATGCTCACTACAAGGGCTTTAGGAGACTGTAGCTGTTGAAAACACAAAGACTCTACCTTTACAGAACAGAACCTGTGGACAATGAAAGTTCATTAAAAACCACAAGCTTTCCTTTGCACTGAGAAATGAAAAGGCACAAATGTCAGGCTTGATCAACAAAACTGAAGGGTGAAGCATTGCTTCATTTTGCACTTAGGGGCAATGTCCTAATAATATTCTAGAATGATAAGACAGACCTGCCCTGCAGATGTAACTGCTGTACAGATGCATTATTTAATACCCATTAAACACTACAACTGCAAATTAAGTGCTTCAGTCATGCAGTTACACACACACAATTCTTAACAATAAACCCCTTAATGACAGGAATGTCAGGGAGGGCATGTAGGGCTTTCCTCCTATACTTTCTGCTATGATATTCTTATCTAAGGCTTGGACACGAACCAGGGGCTTGGTTTTAATCCTTGACCAAAAATAACAAAATTATGTGATCCTTAAAAATAATAACCATCCAGTCAAAGGCAAACTGTTCAGTTTAACACCACTTCATCAGTTTGGTGATTAAGTGGCAACTCAAAAGTTAACTTCCTGGAATATTTGTTGTTGTTATACTGGAATCGCACTGTCAGAGCCATACGATAGTTCTGTCTTTAATAACAATGCAACAGACATTGAGGGAAATTCCTGTGGTTGTCTGTCCTATTCAGATACAGTTATCATCCAATAGATCATCAGCTGTACAATAGTCAATGGTGTCGTAAAGTTTTTGACACAGTTAACACATTAACACATTAGACAAATGTCAGATTTGAGCCAATTCCCACCAAAGCCAGTGGAAAACTCCAACAGAGTTGTACTGGGCACAGGGATGGTGTCACACATATTGTCAATCACGTAGGAAACAAGACAATCACAGCAGCTTTCTTCTGACATCAGCGTCTGCCTCTACTTGAGGCTTTGGCAGATCCTCATGGAGGACTGGCTGTCTTACTCCGGCTTCTTTTAAACAGCCTGAGAATCACTGGGGTTTGTTTTTTTGGCACAGGGCACTCAAAAGGGCATTGTCAAGGTTCACAGAACTGAAATCTAAATCATTTTTCTCTCTCCTTCTCAAATTTCATGTACTTTTCAAGTGTGATCTGATGTTTACCCAGTGCTTTTTTAAACAAAGAAGCAACAAACCCTTGCTTTACAGTCAACCTCACTATCATAAATCACAGGCCAGCTCTGACCATGTACTATTGGAGCGTGGTCATATCAGCAAACATGCCAGTATACCTAACCACGGAATGTATTTTCTGAGCAAATGTTTGGTACAAGTCACATCCTTTGCTGAGTAAGAGTTCATTGGGATTGATCTGCTGAGGAAAGGAACACAGTGAATGAAAACATACTGTTCCTTTACAGTCACAATACTAACACAGCAATAAACACTATCTCAACTGATAAACCAAGCTTAAAACAAGAAAATCCTTGTGCAAATCATGCACACAAATACCAGAACTACCAGTTTAATATAAAAAGCTTAAAAATAATGAAAGAGAGAGAAAGCCTGTATTAATCATTATGGCCCTTATGCCTTCTGGGTTGAAGATCCAAGTGAATGAGAGGGCAGGAGAACCTGGTCCTGGAAATATGCTCACAGACACATAAGAGTCTGAATCCAAGATAATTTTCCCTTTTTGTAAAATCAGGGCTTTAATAGCAGAAGAAAACCTGTATTTTGCCTATTAATATGGAAAGGTACTAGCCCAAGGCTGAAGAGGCAGAGACAGAACAGATAACAGGTGCCAGTGAGGTCTGAATGAAGCCTCTCTCTCCCTTCTTCTTTATTCTTCCCCATCCCTAATACCAGCCAAATTTGCTGCTATCCTTGATTTTATAGGTAAGCACGTCTGCACCAGCCAGCAGGGACAAGGCTGCTGCATGAGCAGCCCAGCAGGGAGTTTCCTGCTCTCCATCCTTCCACCCAAGAGCTTGGCAGACGCAGGAGCTGTGCAGGTGGAGCAGCAGTTCAGCCGCGGAGTTTGTGCTCCCTATTGCTGCGTTGGTCCCGTAGATGCTGCACCAGAGTCAGCCCTGCAGCCAGGGAGGCTGTGGCACATCCTCTTCTGCACTGGCCAGACTTCAGGGGACCATCCTAGCAGTGGGTGTAGTAAGCAGGAACATGCTTCCTTTCTCCAACACATTTTCCTCAGCAGATGCTTGCTGTCTTGCATCTGTTCCTGACAGAGATCTTAGCTTTTGGCCTAATCCAGTGCTTCACAGCACTTGATTAAGTTGCCCTGAGAATACAGCCTGTGCAAGCACCAATTAAAGGAGTTTTCCAGTCTCCTACCTCAGAGCCTTCAAAGGAAAATGCTTGAAAAAGATGATAAGCAGGTAAATGGTTACTTAGTTGGTGATGAGCCACCAGGATCAGCCACATAACACCAGCACTCATTATCAAACTTTGCCCAATATACTACCCTTAACCCCAAAATTTGCCACTACAAGAATAATCTCTTTTAATAAGGCGGAAATGTATTCTGAGAGACTTCTTTTTATTTCACTGAAAAGAACACAACATAGCTTTTTTTAGGTGAAATTCATAGAAGACTGCCTGGTTTACATGGGATAATGGGGAATGAACATTCACTGCTGTGTGCCTACAGATGGAAAGAAATTACTTCTCAGAAAGGACCAAGTTCAAGATTTCAGCCTGCACTTTAAGCAGGGGCTAAGAGTAAAGTCCTGCCTGCTGGAATTGTGAAATCTCTGTAATCGAGTTTATAAGCAAGCATTAGAACAACTGGCAAAGGCTTTCAGCTAGGAAAAAATTATTCTACTGGTGAAGACATGCAGTAGGGTGCAGATGATGTGCAAAAGCACATCAGATGGGGGGCTGTGTGGACTGTGGAGGGCTGCTGAGAAGCCACTGCAGTATTTGTGAAGGATTTTAGGTCCTTATACGAAAATGCTTTAGGAATTGCTCTTAGAAAACTATTTTTTTCTCTCTGTTCACTGCATGGACTCTAGTTTTGCAGACAGCTACAATGAAAACCTTTTGAAATGCCAGACAGGGAGGAGATGGACCTGGCACGTAACGTGCAATGAGGAGACTGGGTTGGTAGGTCCTGATGGAGCACTTCAGCCCAGTGATGGATTTGGGAAGCAGCTTTACTGAGCTGAATGCAGAAGTCGTAATGGGAAAAGATGCCTGTTCTTACAAGGGCTCCATTAAAAAAGCTTTTTTGAAAAGTCAGGTCATAAACAACTGAAAGAAAAAACTTCAAAATCTACCTTAGTAAAGAAAAAGAAGGTACAGAATGAACCTAACTTAGACAGATTTCCCCAGGGAAGCAGAAATAGGGGTCTTGTTAAAGCACCAGCTGTTAAATCTCATCTGTATGTAATTCCCATTCCTATCATCCGTGTAGAATAAAGCCATTCCAAAAAGGATCGTTAGTGAACTGGCTAAAAACTGGAGGAGGCCCAAGCGCAAGCTTGTGGTAGGTGTCCCACAGCTTGGAGGAGACCGTCTGTTTCCCACGTGGGTTTGAGGCCGGATGGCATTTCTAGGCAGTATACAGGCAAAGGTCGCCAGTGACAGGATTGCCCAAGTATAGAGAAACCGCATCAGGGAAAACTAGAAGTTGCTGAAGCAGCAGAGTCACCATCAGCAACTCTTCCCAAGGCCCAGGCAAAACGCTGGACACTGGGCTGTCATTGGAGGTATGGCACTGGCAGCTTGAAAGCCACATTGCTGATCAGAAATAACTCTGACCCATGGCAAACATGCATGGCTGAAGTACACGGGAAGTGCAAGAAGAAAATAAATTGTAATCACCAGCAACATCAGGAGAAATCCAGCTCTTAGTGAAGTTCATGTCTATATAAGGGTGGGCTTTTAATAAAACAATCATTATCTCTGGTGCTGTGGGTTTTGGGCGACCTTCACTTCGGCTACCTGTTGTTTTACAACTGTGAAGCGTAGCTGATATAAGATGCTGTTTTGGACTGAGTTCATCTGTCTGTTAACTGTGCTAATACGTTTGCTCCTGGATATTTTTCAGACGTCTACTGGATGGCATAAAGAACAAGTGCTGACTCTGGAGATAACTCATGGTTTCCCCACTGTTCCTACAGGGTGACAGGATGAATTACTCTCCATGTGGACTCCAAGTAAAATTGTGGTGAAGCCTCTTCATGAAACTCTGTTCATGAGAAAGGATTCTTCATGTGCTTATGCCATTCCTATTGACTGGTGGCAATCAGCTGCTAGACCAGTTCATGCTGGACCAAAGACCATAGTCTGCCAGATCATCCTGTTCCAAAGACCATATTCTGCAGAATGACATGAACAAGTAGCAGGTGCATCTGGTGAAAAGTCACGTCATAGGGACAGAGTTCAGTGTA
The DNA here is from genome assembly GCF_000696875.1 of Nestor notabilis. NCBI lineage: Eukaryota > Metazoa > Chordata > Aves > Psittaciformes > Psittacidae > Nestor > Nestor notabilis. The sequence goes on from NW_009910122.1 coordinate 70,072, forward strand.
CCTGGTGTTACAAGAGGTTGGCTCTGAAATAGCTCAGCGAGTTAAAGGCTGGCAGATGTGACAGCAGAAGGAACAGAAAGGGCGTAACAAGTGGCTCTCATGACACCCTAGTCCCTTCTCCAGAAATGTAGAAGTTAGGACTTTGCCCTCATCCAAAATCAGACTGTGCTTAAACCAGAGAGAGCTCTCCAGAAGCTCTGTTACCATTACACTGGTCAGATGGCGACAAAAGAGAAACAAAATCACACCCTGGAGCACAGCCAAAGGCAACTATCTAAATTGCCCTCAGCAGACCTGATTGCAGCAGTAAGAAATGCCAAGAGATACTTAGGCGTATGCATTGGCAAGTGAAACCTTCATTTACAAACAAATCTACTGTTATCCCCACGTAGCAGACACCCATGATAAAACACCAAGTGAAATGTTTGTAATTTAGGTATGGTGCCATCAGACTAAAACAGTATCCAAACATCAAGGCAAAACCTTTGTCTACTGAATGTCATTTAAACCCATAAATGTTTAAGAGATGTGTCAGAGAATGACACACAATCTAAGCTAAAATTTGAGAAGTGAAAACATCTTCGTTTTTATTATGCTGTTTGTGTCCTTAAAACACAGAGGGAACTTTTTGTAGGAGAGTAATGGACTCCAAATGACTTTAATGAGATAAAGTGTAAATTTGCATGGACTAGACATCAATTTGAGAGAAATCATATCCTCCTGGTAGGATGTTTAGTCATCTGATTATTTCAGGAGACATGTTTGGGCACACTAAAGGGATGGAGCTGTTTGTAAGCTCAATAAATTATATAGGTTTGCTCAAAACTTCACAGAAGAGGCACAGAACTATTATGTCAGCTAATTAATAAAGATTTTTACTGGAAAAGGCAATATCCAATGCATTTTAGACAGTTATAATTGCCTAAAATCAATCCTTTCTCAGTTACCTGAATTCAAAGGACTTCAAAACCAAGCTGATCTCAAATCTCTAATCCGTCTCACGTTTTTCAAAATACCTTCAAGATGCTGTTGATCTGTATTTAAACAAGTTGAGGTGATAGACAAGCAGTGATTGAGTCACCTGAGTAATCTATAAAGGTTTTGAGAGCAAAATCAGTATTCTACTAAACTGCAAGATGTTACATGTGAAGACCAGGAGTAAGCTTGGAGTTCCCTGGGATGTGCTATTCCCTCTACTGCCCCTGGTTTTTGCAGGATGGATACCACACACAAACCAGCTGCATTGAGTCTCCCAAGTCTGACTCTTTTGTTAGGTCTGTTGATACACAAAATACAATTCAGGCTCTCTGACTTGTTCTTGTGTAACACTGTCATAAGACCAGCTTGAATCTATTCGCACTGCTCTTTAGCCAGCTGAGGACATCTGCACTGAATGCTGCTTTCCAGGCACATGGTAAGGAATGTATACACACACAGTATATGCAGCCATGTATACCCATATATCTCCAAGGGTGCCCTGGATTGTACAGTGCAACGAGTGCTCCTGTGGGGGTACACTCTGGTTTCCATACCTAATAAATCTTACCCAGCAATGAAGGAACCAAACAACCTATTTTGTGCAAATGAAAAATGAAAGATTTTGGCCTGCTTAGTACATCCAGCCTGCCACACACGTTCATTGAAAGACAGGCTGAGGGAACTCCATAACCCTCCCAGACAGATGCAGAAAAGAATTTGGAAATATCCCAGTGTGTTCCAGCAGCCTATAATGGGAGACTGGCTGTGGAAGGAGAATTGCTGGTATGATCTCAGGACTCAACCCACTGTAGTCAGACAGTCTGCCCACAATGATGGGCCCAGCCAAGACAATACCAGCTCTACACTCACTGATAGTCCAGAACCAAATACGAACAACATCCCCATGTCTGACCATGCTACTCAAGTAGGCAGATGAACATGGAAATGTAACGTAGACAGCAGGCTCCCAGATCTCCTAGTTTCAACACCAGTGAAATCTCTTTGCTGCTTTCAAAACCTCCTAATGGAGCCAGTTGAAATGATGGATGTAAACAGCTCCTCCAGCCACAGGCAGTGCTGGATATTCCTATGAGAACTAAGGTCCTGTGTGTATTACACGGCTGCCTCTATTCAGAAGACTAAAAAGAAGTTCAGTCCTGCTTGTATATGCTGGAATCATTACCTACAGTGTTCCCATAAATCATATAAAAGAGTATTACTATGTCACTAGTTAGGATGGTTGGCGTTATTATTGAAAAACCTTCTGGCAATCCAATCCTAGTGCCATCCAAACCGAGGCTGGCTTCAGTGTAATTTATACCGGTTTCGAGTCTGTGTCCTGCAGTTTCCCAAAAAGACTCTGGCAGCAAGACAGCCAGTGTTGAGGCTGCTATGTCCATTCTCCATCACATTCCCCAACTCAAGGGTGAGAGGTTGACGTGAAGCCACGTTACCAGCCACACACCATCAGGAGCTGCATCCTCCTCCAGGCTGCCATTGCTCTGCACCCCTGGAGCAGGGTCTGCTCCATGGCCACTACATATCTAAGCCAGAGAAAGCTCGTTTTCCACTTGGGATGAAACACCTTGTGGGTCACAGGAGACTGGGGAGAACCAACCCCAACCTTCCTGCTGGGGACATTATACAACACACACAGATGAAGCTCAGCAGACACTCTCGGGACACCCAGCAAAGATGCTGGTGAAAGAAGACACAAAAACATAGGCAGCATTTACCTCAGCCAATGTGCCATCAATTGTCAGAATAGAAATTTGACTGAACATGGAGATTTGAAAAGGCAGAGACTAGTCCCGGGAGGCAGCAGAAGACCATGGACACCCTGCCTGTGGTCTCGTTCTGCACATTCCACCCTCCGGTCAGCTCTGAACCACTTACCCAGAATCCAATTTATTCCTGTGGATTTTCAAGAAATATGAATCCTAAAACAAGATGTACTGAAAGTTCAGTACATGGTATTAAAGCTAGTATCCATCATGTCAATTCTGCCCCTCCAATTTATTCATTCTGCTTGTTATTATCATCTGCCTATAATCTACTCAAAAACAATACCCTTATGATTTTTTCCATGCTTATTTATTTCCTCGGTCATTGACTTGGTTTCCCAAGGCTATAAAAAAAAAAATATAAATATTTATATAAACACATCTCTGTTTTGAAATGGTCCCTAACTACTTATAAATGCAATATGACATCAACCAAAAATCAAAGCATATTTGGCACATGGCACCCACTCCTGGCCATGAAAATGGGTGTAGCTGAAATAGCCCCAGGAAAGGACTCACCCAACTCATACACAGAATGCATTAAAATAAATACAGAGTCCAATCTTGGTCCATAGACAGGCAGAACTCTTAAGCACGTAGGAGAAGAGCTATCTGAATGACATCACAGGGGGACATTCGTGCAGCAGCCAGATGTGCAGATTTAATTGTGCAGTATAGCAGCACCAAAGGTTATTTATAGTTGGACAGGTGAAAGAGTGGAAGAATTGGATTGCATACATGGACATGCTTCCAGAATAAAATCTGATTACATTAGGATAGAGAAGACAGCAAATATTATCTCTGAGGGCTTTTCTCACAGAAAACAGAATCCAACAATTCTTCCATTTTGGGTTATAGATTTAAAGTAATTTAGAATAAGGAGAAAAAAACCCTTCAGAAATAATCCCTTTGCAGACATGAGAAACTACCATGTACGGTCCCATGTTGATGAGCCCAGCTATAATCCAATCTTTGCTTTCTGCTGACTAGCTGAGCTCTCGTGGTTTATTATGTCAGCGGAACCCCTCAATAGAATTATAGCCTTTTATTCAGCTCCGAACCACGTATTATTATGAATACTAAACTGGTTCAAATAGTCTATTGGTCCTGCTGTAACAAAGTCTTAAGTAATTACCTATCTCTTCAAAGAATGTGTTTTCATTGGCGTCAGATCCCACTGAAAGCAGGCATGCATGCTTGTGGATACACTGCACAATGTCCCTGGAGCAAGCACATGGCAATGTATAAACAGGACAGCGATCCCACCACCACAGCATTGCAAAATCAAAGGCTTCCACAGCAAGCAAAAATCTAATCTTAATTAATCATAATAAAAACACATTAAATGATGCTCAGAATAAATACAGATATGGGTGATGCAGGCAACGTGCTCATCATAGTGGCAAGCTACAAGCTATTTGTCATAAATAATAATTAAAGGTATTAGTAAAGTTGATTTGAAAATAGCTGTTAGCATCAGCCCTGCAAAAGGAGAGGCTGAGCCAGGTTCCTGCATCCAGGTGTTCCCAGTGGAATCAGTAAACCCTGTGACAGAGCAGGACTTTAATTTGCATTTTACAAGTTGCCTGTCCCAGTATTGATAACTGCTCGTCCAATGCCCACAAAGCAGCAGGACCAAGGCTCTGCTTGCTACATTGAGCCTTGATTTTTCTACATGCTGTCTGCAAGTCTTGCTCATAATTGTTAAGATTTGAGGAATCTTTTTAGTCTCAACTCTCTGGGCTCGACAAGGTTGAAAAGGTGAACTTAAATTCACACTACTTACTATTCCACAAGAAGAATACAAACCCATTAACTGGATCATGTATGTGACAAATGCAAGTATCTCTAAGCCAACATGGTTTATGGGCTGTGCTGTGTCAGAGCATCTGCCTAGATCCCATACAAATAAAATGAGAGATCCCACCAAGAAACTGTGGTTAGGCCTTGAGAACAGTTAGACCTACGGGTTAGCTCTTGTCACATCTGCACTGATAAGTCACAAAGCAGTGGGAAGACCATCTGCACGTACAAAGTGAAACGTGGTCTATGAAAAGCCGATGAGAGACTCAGATGGGACTATAGATGTGATTTCTGTCTCATTGCTCTGACATGCTCTGCATTGAATTTGTTGAGTCCAACACAAAAACAAAACCTGACCCTTAATCTCAGCATCAGCTGTTGCCTGAAGTGAATCAGTGGAGAGAAGGCATAGGAGAGGCAGGCAAACCATCCATTCAATTTGTGTTTGCTGGCATCCGCATGGCCATTCACAGGAGAGGCAGATTCACTTTCAACCTGAGGTCAATCCAACTGAGAGCCAGGACTGGCGGGTAGGGCAATTTAAGAGCATTATATTGTTTGGACTCTGATTCTGGAATCATTGTATTCTGCAGAGAGTCGTACTTTGTGGGTGGTGACTACGGTGCTATAATTACCACTATAATTACACTGGCATGTTTCCTTCTTGGCGAGCCCCATGGAATTACAGTCCCGTTACCTTACTTGGGTTTCTGATCGTCCTAGCATGATGGGCTATAGCTTTTTTGTTTTTTGGCCTGGCCACAAGCTGGTAGGGTACGTATGAATTGGAAGGCCAGGAGTGCCAAGCTAATTTCTGCCAGAGCAAAAAAAAAAATCTTGTCAATGTCCACTTTGACTGCAAGTATCACTTGTGGCTCCTTCAGGAGATGGGGCAGAGGAAGAACCAGGGAACCAGAACATCAGAAGAATCTGGCACTGCAAAGGAGAAGGACACCCTGGGACTAGCAAATCTCATCCAGCTTTAACTTCTGCCTCACACAACTGCATCATAAACACACATAAGCTGTGTGTATCTGACAAATATGTCAGCCATGACACTTAATTATTTGCATTGGGCTTTGGCATTAGTATCACAGTGGTCATTCTCATCTCTCCTACGGCTATTGCTTCAGGATTTGGTGGGTTAAAAAATGCAAAACCATCTTGTGTTGCAGGTGGAACCCAGTTCATCTCTGGGTTTGATCCTTCCTGGAATAAAGCACGTATTGACCTTTAATCATGTAAATAAAGGAGAACACTTTATATAGCAGGTGGTCTTCAGATGAGGGACCCAGGTAACTCCTTATTGCTTTATACAAAAGCATGTTTTTCCCAAAAATCAAATATGATTTCTGCAGAAGAGCTGTAATGAGTTTCCATGTTCCTCCAAGTAGGCTCTGACACCGCAGTCCTCAGTTGGGAGACAGAACTGACTGAGTCCCAGCAGGCCGTTGTCTGGATGAAACCAGAGACTCCACTGCAAATCTTTTGCAGATTCTTTATAACACACAGGGGGATTTGGTTTTGGTGACTTTGCTGAACAATTCTCTACATCAAAGCTGCTTCTTGAAACTCTT
>NW_009910122.1:76244-76490 GCF_000696875.1 Nestor notabilis
CCTAGTTTCTGATGTATTTTTCTCCCTCCTGATTTGGAGTCCAACCTGGGAATATGGGTGTTACAGCATGTTCAGCACTTCTCTGCATCAAGCCGCAGCTGACTGAGGTAGCCACTTCACTCAAGGAAATTATTTGAGTTCTTCTAAGAGCCTCTTGACAGTAGGTAAAGATTGTTTCAGCTTGTGGGAGTGCCAGCTAGAACCCTTTATAACCTGAGTGACATGTAATGTCATAAAAACTCCTGC
>NW_009910122.1:76507-80284 GCF_000696875.1 Nestor notabilis
TGCTGAAACTCACTCCGTCCTTTCAAGATTGCAATTTTGATGTCAATGCCTGTCTTTTCAACCATCAGAAAGGAGTTCATCTGCATAAGAACCAGCAAGTCAGAGATTGTCTATAAGTATCTCCTACCAAGAGTCCCTTCTGCACATTATTCTAGTTAAGAATGTAACTCAGCATGTTTTGCAGATCTCTTCCCCATTCTCTGGGGGGGGGATAAAAATGCACTGATGTGAGAAAAGGGGAAAAATAGATGTTTTGGCCAATGCTCTTATCTGATGACTAAGCAGACTGCAGTCTGATATGTCTCAATCTGAACAGCCACATTTTGACAACCCTTTCGCACATAATTACCAACAGAGCTTCCATTTTGCTTTAGCTAGCGCAGTAGTCACAGAAATTATGCCTCTTTGGCATTATCTGCCTTATATTAGTTGTAATCACATCACATTTTTGTTTATATCCACAAGTAATAAAAACCATGCATATCTTTAGTTTGACTTAAAGAATAAAGCAAATACATAATTCTGGCAAATTGCTTGGAATTATAGTTTAGAGGCATCTGGTTCAGATATTCTGTAGTAAATTGTTGGCCCTGACATTGCCACTTTTTTTTTTTTATTGTTTGAACCAAAATGTTCTCAGAAACATGTGTTTTTCATCCAACTTCCTTGTAATCCTTTTTATGAAGGCCACAAAGCTTACAAAGTTTGAAACTTAAACTACCTGGGCAGAAGGGATTGTTTCTGGACACTCATTACACAGCTGATTAACTGAGGAATAAACAATTCTGGCATGCAACCTAGCATGTCTGTTGTTTTGGCTTTTTGTCTCAAGGAGTTGTCTTTCTCCAAATACCTCCCCAGGTACAATGTGTACATTCCAGCCTGTTTTGCTCACAAATTACATACCTGTCTTTTATGTCAAGTCCAATATAGCTGCACCAGGTTTTCTTATTCCACATAAAAAGTAACCAATTACTTGAGTAAATACCTGTTTTAAAAATATCACAGAGTGGTTTCCTGCTGCTCTAAATACTAAAACGTTTGGCAGAATTTCCAACACTTATAAATCTTTCAAGTAGTTCATATTTTATCAAAGAAGCCAGACCATCTTTAAACATTGTGCATAAGTCATTGAAACCCATTTTTCAAACACCTGATTTTTATACAAGCAATCAGGAAGAAAATAATGGCTGTATAATTTTAAATACGATTAGCTCTGACTTTTCTCGCATTTCATTCTCTGCGGCTTTATTGTCAACTTCTGCTCGTTCATCATAAAAACTACAGTTACCAGAAATTCAAAAATACTAAATCAATGATGATGGGGGAAAAGTGGCTTAAAATACAACCCTTTGAAGCTTCCCAGCAGACCTACATTTACTGAGCCTAACAGGTTCTCCAGTGTCAAATCCCATTTCAGTCACTGTCAGCAGCTTTATTCGCACCATCCGAGAACCAACTTGTGGGAATTAAATCAACACATTCCCAGAGCAAGTCCCACACCAAGAGGAACCAAGTCCAAGAGGCAGCTTCCTCTGCTCTCCCGACCACTTTCCCAGCAATGCTTTGCAGCTCTGGGCTGGCTTCGTAATGATGTGTCATTTGCAAGTCAGCACCTTGCATTAAGCCCTGAGGTGGGGAAATTACCCAGGAGTAGAGGCAACAGTAAATTCCCCTGCCTTGCTTATTTTCTCAAGGCTGATGAAATCCCATTGTGCTGCTGGGGCTGCACAGCACAGCTTACTCCAACTCTACTGTGAAATGTGTTTAGTCACAGATAAAAAAAACACAGAATCCAGACCTCGGCACACCTTCCCCACAGCATCCTCTTCCCTTTTGAAGTCATTGGCCTCTCTGTCCTTCGTAACTGGGCGTGCTCACTCTCTCCCTGTGCGCTGGAGCCTCTTGCACAGCATTCCTCAGCCTTTACCTGCCTGCAACGGCCTTGCAGGGACACAGCCCTGTTAATAATCATGAGAGTAGCTCATCTCCCTAAAAACCCCAAACAATTAAATGCTTCCCATTTAAAGGTAGTTGCAAAATGTTCATGCTGCTGCTTCGTCATGCTACTGCTTCATCATACAAAGTTTTAATCAAATTACGACACACTCTTAAAAAGTAAAACCTACGTATGTTAGCTAAAGGGAACTCAGAAGCCAACAGTCATTCAAAGCTGCTGGAAGTAGTTGTGGTCCTCTTCGACGTGTTACTCCTCAAACATGTCACCAAACGCCTCACAACCAGATGCCATCCTGCAACCAGGCGCCGGTGTCCACGCAAGCTCCCTGCTGCTGGAGAAAAGCTGCAGGCTCAGCACCTCTGGATCCAGGCATCCCAAGTCTCCTGGAAACCAGCCTCTAAATCACTGGAATTGGTAACTATTCTATAAAATTACCTGGCACGCAGATTGGCAGTCGATTGTGCTGCCAGGGAGCAAGTTACGCCACACTCCAAAAGATGCCAAATTTTCTAGAGCATGACTTGTGTATCATGAGCATTTTTCCTGCCAGCACTCACCTTTAAAATGCAGGCACAGCTCATTGCCTTGCTAAGGGCTGAGTGGGATCAAATCCTCTAATCCCAGCAGCACCCTGATGAGTGACCTCGAGGGAGAAAGGCAGGGAAAAATCCTACCGCGCAGAGTCCACCCACCGCCCAGCAGTGCCTGCTGAGCAAGAAGGGATGGGGAATGCTCAACGTGCTGACAGCCGGCAGATTTCTTCACCAAACAGTGACATGAGGGAGTGCTATCTTAGGCACGGTTTTGGTAAGGAGAAGATGTGAAAATAACCTTGGATGGAGCAATTAATACAATATTGGCTGAAGGAGAGCATGAGCTGCACTACGGCAGCCAGGGCTGCGTGGTTTGAAGGACACGCTCTGAGAAATTATGAGACCTGAGAAATGAACCAGAGGGAGGAACCCAGGATCTGGCACATGGAGGATGCACAGAATTCCTTTAAGTCAAAAGGGCAAAACCCATCCAAAAGTTGTAACTTTAAAAAGAGACAGAAAGATTGATGAAGAATGGCTGCAGGAGGGCACCAGATCTAAAGCAGCAGGGAAAAGGCATTAGGAGGAAGCACAGTTTCTGAGGCACAAGAAAAAAAATAAAAAGTGTATAATACAAACTTGCTGGTTAGGAACAGTACACTGGTTGTTACCTCCTCCAACAGAGAAAAACTCCTGTCCCTTAAATCCCCCTGCCCGTACTCCTTCCGTGCTGCTCCCGAGTTCATTCAGACCCTGGTCTTAAGAGCACTGGAGATGGGAATTGCTAAAGTCAGGCTAGTTAGAGCTAACAAAGGCAAACAAATATCACAATTCTTCAGCAGTATCAATAGTAAGAGACCACGGACAAAAGAAGGACCACCGGGCACTCAGGGTGAGGTAAAAATGAAGAAGAAAAAACTATTCCTTTAACAGCCCTGCCGTCAAAAAGGGCAGAGCCCAGGCACAAGAGCTTTGCAGCCATCCACACTGGCACAGCCAGTTCCTTAGAGGAAAGCTGCGAGTTGCACTTCAGCGTATTGATAAAAGGGAATTTCCACATGAGCTTGGCACCACCGCGAAGAATTTCAGCCTTAAAAAAAAAAAAAAAAAAGATGTATCGAAGTGAAACACTAAAGAACGATAAACAAACTTTGCACCGCTCAGACCCAGCAAACAAACCCCCCGGCCTGGGACAAAAGCAGCGGAGGCCGAGGCGAGGAGCGGGGCCGGCGGGGATGTCTCGGGGGATGCGGGAAGGGGAGGGGGGAAGACGCGGAGCCATGG
>NW_009910123.1:0-8091 GCF_000696875.1 Nestor notabilis
CCAAACCTAACTATTCTATGATTCTATGAAATATCCAAAGGTGACCTGCAAGGGAAGCCTGGAGCCTGAGCAGAGCACAGCAAGACAATGTCCAGCATCCCTCCATGCTGGCCAGGCTGCAAAGGAGGTGTTGTGGGGATGTCCTCGTCTCGGTTTCCCAGCCAGTTTGCCATAGGTCTCTGAATGAAGAACACATCTTCATGTGTTTCTTTGGCTCCTGATGATAGTGGAGGGTTTGAACATCCTTGTTCTTCCAATCCAGAGAGGCCCTACGAAATGCCTGAAGATAGCTCAGATGCTCATGAGGGATGTCCTGCTGAGAGGGATGTGCTGCTGAAGTCCTTCTTCCCATGTGCAGCCTCCACCTTTCCAGCACTGCAGCCTGAAGTGGGTCCTGTCCCAGCAGATGGCTCCAGAGGATCCCCTATGCTGCCCCGCACCACAGCACAGTCTCAGACCAACCTGGGGGTCTCCGACTCCGAGATCAGTTTCAAATCAGCAGCAAACAGACACTCAACAAGGAGTCGGTGAGACTGTGAGGTGACCCCTTCACTGGGAGGAGGATGCTGCTGCTGTTTCACTGCTCTCTCCAGCCCTTGCCTCCCCTGCACCGAGGAGCAGAAGGCAGCATCCTGAAGCAAGGGGTTCAGGTCAGCCAGGCTCAGCCCCTGCAGCAGGATATCCCAGACCGACTGTAAGAAGCACATTTTGGCAAGAACATGCAGGTGTGAAAGTGAGATAAATACTTGCTGGAGTGAATTCATGAATCAGCTCTGGAGAACTGATGAGTGTGCCGAGGGGCTGTCTGGCAGAGCGAAAACTCTGTGGGGATCACTCCCTAAACAAATGGGGCTGACTGGTGAGCTCTGGGCATCATTTCTGGGCACACAAGGCCCTGACGAGGGCATGATCTAATGCAGGTGATGCTGTGATGAGCAGTAAGTTCTCCTCCACAGGGGAAAGCCCCCAGCTCAACACTGCACCAGGACTCAGGGCAACAAACCACTCTTGGGCAGCACTCAGGCTGATCTGCGCTGCTGGGGAGAAAAGGTGACACATCTCACCTGGTGCTTGGCAGACTGCATTTTTTGGCTCTGCATGAAACCAGCAGGCAGGGTCCTGCTTCAGATGTCCCTCATCATGTATCCCAGAGCCTGGCTGCAGCCTGGCTGTGCTGCATGCCCCTAGATGCACGAGCATGGCTGCAGAGCATGGAGAAAGTGCAGTGATTTCCAAAGAGATGGATGTGCTTGTGAAGGAGGCCTGGACTGGATTCAGCTGCTTGTTCAGCCAGGCCAACACAGCGTCAACTGCTGCCTGAGCAAACAGTCTGCTTAATATCTCCCCAGGGGAAAGGGCTGAAATGTCCTTAAGGCTCACCCCGGCATTTACCAAAGTGTTATAAATCTGCTGGTTGTGCTGCTGGGCAGGGACTGTGTCCGACCATCAGCATCATTCTGAGCAACCACAGCAATGCCACAGCAAGCTCGTCAAGCATCATCCCTCCATGCTGGGCTGTCACCACCCAAACCGCAGGATCAATACTCCAGCTCTGCAACCACATAGAGCAGCAGTGGCACAGGGGTAGACACAGCTACTGAGGGAGTGGGCCTGTGACCAAGGACTGCTTCACATCTTGGTGCAGTCACTTACACCAACACAGCTCATGCTTGTGGGTAAATAACTGCCTATGGGAGAGGGCAGGCATGAAGTGCAGCCCTGGCCAACCCACCTCCACCAGTGGTCCAGGGAGACTTAATGCTTTTCATGGCAGCATCTGACACCAAGTGTTCAATAATGACCATCCAGCTCCCCCCAGAAAGTGATGGTCTCAAGTATCAGAATGTTTAAACCTTAAATAGATGCTGGGTCTCATCCACCAGCTGTGAACTGCAGGACTTCCTCCCTAATTTTAGGGACTACCAACATTTGGCGGATTTTTTCCCCCCTCGATTTCCAACTGAGATTTTTCACTTTGAGACCTGTAAAGGTACATTGTTAATTTCCAGACCATAATTTACAGGAAACGCATGTGGGAACTACGAGAACCACAGCAAAACCACTGTTGATGCCACTGTTGATTTCAGTGGGCATCTCTGACAAGTTTGAAAGCTAGAAAACAAGGAGCAGCCAGAAAAAAACATACACAGCCAGAATCGAATGCACTTTCTCATAAATACACTGGGATGTAGGCTCAGTGATACAAAAAGCAAGACTCTGCAAGTGTCTGACAGCAACTGTGGTCACTGAGAAGCCCTAAAGAAATCAGCTGGGAAATTCACTGCATCTGTTTCAAAGTCGGCCTATTGATAAAAAAGAAAAAGGAAGAAGCAGTAAAAAAAACCCTCAACCCCAGCCTTGTTCAGGCTGGCTCTTTCACCAGCACTAAGAAAGGGAATGCAAAGGAAGGTGATGTAAAACTGGAGTACTGCCCATCCCCAGAACCACCTCACTTTCCTTTCCCATGGCTCCTGCTGCCTCACGCCTCCCAGCCAGCAGTAATCCTAGTTTTAAAGCTCCAAAGAGGGGGCAGGTTAAAAGCCATACTGGCAAAGAAGGTAGAAACACAAGGGATGGGTTCAAGCAGTTACTTTGTTAAAGAGATCTCACCCAGCTTGGCTACACGGTGCTCCCCAGCACATCTGCAGGGATCTCTCAGGCACTTGCAGCAATTCAGGGAGGGCAGCACAGACCCAGTCTCTGCAGGGCTTGCACCATGTGCTTGCTGCACCCTGGGGACAGGGCTATGCAGCCCCAGCAACAGCAGAGTAAGTCTCCTTGTAGTGAGGATCAGTGAGCCCTGCTCTGCTCTGCAGTCAGAGCCCATGGGTCCAGAGATCCAGGGAAAAAAATAACAGGCTTATCAAAGTCTAATTAGGGACAAGCCTAGCTCCTCTGTAGTCAATAAAGTTTTGCTATTAACTATCATCAGGGCTAGATTTTACCCAAGGAGATTTCTTATTAAAAACCAGCTTAATTAAAGCATGTAGAAACTCCGTGTAGCTCTCCCTACTCCCACACCAGCAACCAGTCAGGTTACAAACACGCTGCCTTACAGACCTGAAACGGGGATGAAGAGGAGATAAAAGGGACAGAAGGAGCCCAGGGACTCAGCTTACACATTGGAGCAGGCAGGTGTGTCCCTCAGGCAGAGCCAGCAATCCCTGAGCCCAGCACCCTCCTACATCCCCCAACCTACTGCCTTCTGCCCTACCAAACATCCCCCACTCATAAAAGCCTTTCCAGCTCCCATCCTCACCCTCTTCCACTCCTTAACCACCTGGCCTCACTTCATTGCTTTAACTGACTTGCCTTCCTGCAGATATTTTAAGCACCTGCTGTACCCAGATTGTTTGCTGTCTGATGGGAGCAAGCAGCTCCGCTCTTATCTGTCAGGGTAGACGCAAGCTGAAGCCAGCAGGGTACAGGCCAGCTCTCTTGAAGCTGGGTAATAGCTTTATGTAACTGAAATAAAAGAGCCAAATTCAAGAAAGCTCTTTTTATTCTTGCCCTGCCACAGATTGGAGGGTTTGGATGTGCCAAGAACTCCACTTGCACTTCATTTCCCCAGCTGGCAGCAGCACTGGGGTTTGGGGCTTGTGGGGTGCACAACACACCCCACAAGCTGAGTGGGTTGTGTGCTTCTCTCCCTCCAGACCAGGGAAAACTGGGCTTTGCCTCCAGCTGGGAAATCATGAACTCCCAAGGCTTCTGTTGGCACGGGGGGTTGCTGCAAAGCTCCCGTTGGGATGTGCTTGAATTCAGAATTTGGAGGACATACTTTGCATTAATCAAATAAATGCATCATGTGAGGTATTTTCCATTTAAATGTCTGAAACAGATGCTAACTAAATTACCAGTGTGACATGAGCAACGTGGTCTGGGTCTAGAGGATGTGGGAAGCAGTGGAGAGACTCTCAGGCTGCGAGCTGTGGCCTTGGTCCATCTGCCAAGTGATGTGCTGAGGGCAGAGCCTGGCTTAAGTGCTGATTAATCCATGGATGTAGAAAAAGTGATTCTTCAAACTTGCTGCCCAGTCTGACGAGCAGGAAGGGAGTGATTCTTTGCAAGACCTCAAAATCCACTGTACAACACGTAGTAACTTACAAAGAGCCAGAAATAATGAATTCAGCTCTAACTTTTCACATAAACCAAGAGTTATTTCAGTGCTATGGTGCTGCTTGCTTTCCCCTGTTAGCCTTCATAGAGGAGCCTTTCCTGCAAACTTCCTTAGTGCCATAAAGTTAACCCACTCAGACTTAACGCTCCTGAATGCAATAAATAAGGGTGGCTTGAATTGGTAGCTGAGCTGCTTATTGCATGAGTGGCAGGCAGATACCATGGGGAGAAGTGTGGGAGCCAGGCTTAGGGTGATAAAACAGTTCATTTGGGATAAGCACCCAGCAGGGCAGGAGTTCAGCTAATCCTCCCCTGCACTTGCTGCTTCTGTGAGGAAGAGTGGGAATGTGGTGAGAGCAGGATTTCTTGTAGCAGCGTTAGGTCTTTCCAGGAAATAGTCAGGAAACACTTTCCCTAAGCTGATCTGGGAGCTCAGGGAGACCTCAAAATGCAAACTAATTGCTGGAAAGGAATCTGAAAAGGATAGCTCCTTTTTCTGCACAGTGTTACACTTCGCTGGCTCCTTTCTGCTTTTCATTAACTCCTATGACTACTTACTTTTGAGAAAAGCTCTCATTAGTTACAGTTGCTTTCCTACTCATCCTTCATGCCTTTTAGCTACAAGAGCAGGCTAACTGGTACCCGTATAAAACAGATTTCATGATGACAAGTATTTCCCTAAGTCCAGCTATGATCTGAACGTTGTGTTGTCTTGCAGAGGTTACCTCTTTCCAAGTAGTCACAATGAGTGCAAACACAGAAAGTAATGATGTGGGACAGATACCTCATATTAAACAAATCCTTACTCCAACTCCTACCATCTCCATTTGCCAGTGAAGAGCATCAGGCATAAACGAGCACTGTCAGCAAGGTGATCCCTTCCAATTATCTGGAACTTAAAAGGTCTGACAGAGGGTATCTGCACACTGGGAAACTCAAGTCTTCCCCAAAATAGCATCAGCCATCTCTGCTACCCCTTCTGATCTCAGGACTGTCCCAGCTGTGGGCAGGCGGCTGCTCTTGGCCTGAGGATCTGAGCAGCTTTCCCATCAAGGCTTACATTTCAAAGGTTTCCATACTTGCTTCCTGGTGAAGACCATGTTTTAGTACAAAGCCGGTATGACAGGCAATGAATCTGCCTTCTGCAACTGCGGGGACTACCTTTCCCCTTTTGAGGCATGAGAGACTCATGGCAAAAGTGAATGGGCAGCTTAACAGCTGGAAACGAGGGAGGAAAAGCACCGGGAACATCTGATGAGCCAGCTCTTGGCAAAAGCTGCCTGAGCAGCTCTGCTCCAATGAGTTACCATTAGCCCTTGGTCTGGAAAGCAGACAACATCTCTTTCCCTTCCCAGCTCGCTGCCCGTGTGCAGAAACATATGCACAGAGGGGCTGAAGAGCGGCCGCTCTGAGGCGGTGCCAGGGCTGCAGTGCCCTCCAGCCGCTCCAGATGCACACTCCACAGGGAGCGAGCTGCCCAGTGTTGGCACTGTTTGCAAACAGGAGGATGTGTTGGCTCCCCATGTTGTGCAGGCTGTTCCCCTCCATGCTCATGTAGCTGGCACCTCAGCCCTGTTACTGGCGTTCCAGCCTCATGGGCACGCTGCCACCCCAGCAGATGGGTGTCGTTGCAGAGCTGCAAGAGGAACAGGGTGCGCATCAATTGTCGGTGTGTTAGATGGAGGATTTATGTTTGGGAATGTGAAAACAGCAGCTCATGCAGTGTCCCAGCCCCTCCAGTGAAGGAGTGAGCTGCTGAATGCCCAGGTGGGATGAACACCCCGAAGCCACCATTGTACCACAGGCGGGACTGGGAGCACAGGTACTGCCACACATCTCTACGCCCCTGGCTCTCTGCTAAAGAAATCACTGCATGAAGCCTTGTAGTTCTTTCCCAAGAGCTCAGTCTTCACCTGGAACCAGCCACAGGCACTCCCAAGGCTTCCACATCAAGGGAATATGAGCATCTTTCCTGGCTCCAGCAGAGCTTTTTATAGATGGCTCCAGCGCATGCGGACGCTGTGCAGAACATCCTCGGCATTGGCCTCTTCAATTATTGCAGCTAGAGCAGCTGGATCTGAGGACTGACCTCAAAATAACAATAGGGACACACTGTGAAATTCTTATGAAACAACAATAATAAAAAAATCTTTATTGCTATTACTAAAAGTACCAACAGCAGCACTTTGTTCAAGTTGAGTTTTAAGGCCAGGATTTTAAAGCATCCCCAGGGGGGGTACGTGCCAGCAATGCATGGCATCGCAGCTCCATGAGGTTCCTTTGAAACATCAGCCACAGAATCTTAGGGACTGCCCCATACTTTGTCTCCTACTGAATTTTCTATGTCAGTCTCATTTTGAGCAATGAAAAAAACCTGGGTTTGGGTCCATTTGTGTCAATGTAGGTTTATTGTATTCCAGCAAAAAGGGGTAAATAGATACTGAGACTTCACAAGCAAACAAAATTGGCCATCTAACCTTTGCAGTGCTACTTGCCACCACTCGCTGTGCATGTTTTATGCCCCTTTAACTGTGTCATTAGGTGTGTGGCTGTATCTACACAGCAAGCGAAGATCTGATGTCAAGGCATGCTAGGTCCCCGTGCCTGCTGAGCTACACCAGCAGAATTCCACCAGGAGGGAAGAGCAGCACAGAGGCTTTGCTGAGCATCAGCACATCAGATGGAAACTCTCCTGAGTACCCCAGAGATGCTCTGTCCTTGCCAGAGCGCTGCAAAGTCCATGTGGCCGCATCTTTGCTGCAGTTGCTTCCTTGCAAGCTAATTTTCATCACTGGTCCACTGCAGAGACAGCCCCTGGTTCACCAGCTTTGTGTGCCATTGCTCCTGCCCAAGGATTTCTGAAAACACCAGTGCTTATCTGGCCTCCTGTGCATTTCGGCTGGAGAAAGACAGCCTCCTGTGCTCAGGGAACCATGGCCAAATGAATGAGGAGCCCCAGATTATTTGTAACTGGTTTCTGTTTCCTAGACCACATGTTCTGCTTTCAATCACTGTGTCACATCCCTTCTCCTTCAAGTGCTTTTTCATGTTTTTGAGTGAAAAGCCATGCAGCATCTCAAGCAGCGGGGCATGACTGTCTCTATTTATAAGCAAATAAACCTAGGTTTGAATCTGAACATCCCTTGTTCACTCCTCAGTGTGCATATCCGTGTACGGATGTAATATTGATTTTCAGTGGTTTTCCAGGCTGGTTATGAAGTCTTGTGGTATACCAGGGACTTGTGGCCAGGATCTTCAGCAGTTCGGAAGGGAGCTCAGCAGGAGAAGAAAAGGAGCAGGAGAAGATAGGGGGAGGAGCAGAGGCAGGTGGATTTCTCTCTCTGGGTTGTGTTTAGAACCACAAATTCCACCCCACTTCTCTGGTCCTCTCCTTGGCAAACAGGACAAGCCCACTGAAGGGCTGGGGTGAGTCTTAAGAATAAAACAAGGAACAAAGAACAGGTGAGGAAAGCAAGCAAAGCAGTGATGATCCCAGCAATCTCAGATCCAGCCTTGTATGAGAACAAGACCCATTTGCCACTCCGAAGCTCTGTACAGTGAATGAGATGAGATAGGATAATAAAAATGTACCCTGGTTTTAATTTTTGCTGTGAGGACAAGCAAGATGAGAAGGTAGTACCATGCAGAGGGCACAGAGAAAAGCTGTCTCTGAGTGTCGCTGCACGATTCAGAGTTCAGCTTTGCTTCTGTAGTTCAGCTTTGCTTCTGTAGTTCAGCTTTGCTTCTGTACTTCAATTTTGCTTATGTCTTCAACTTCTAATTTTCAAGCACCATTACACCAGGAAATGGAGGGGCAGATGCCACCAAAAGCCAAGACACCTCTTAAAGGTTACATATGACTCCGTTAGGGGAAAAAAATAATTTTTCTTAGTGTCACAATAACTTAGAGTTCAAGTTGTGCATGGAGCCAGCGCTGTGGTCATCGGTCAGCCAGGAATGCACTGTAGAGTA
>NW_009910123.1:8121-11829 GCF_000696875.1 Nestor notabilis
GCTGGAAAGAGTCTTGGCTTTGAGGTGGGTGTCATCTGAAACCATGGTGCTTCTCTGATGGCTAAATCAAAACATCCCTGGAGTGGTCCTGTCATGGCCACAGAAAATGAACATACTTCACATGCTCAACAGTGAAGACCCGATGTGCCGTGACCCTAAACCAGAGGATCTTCACATCTTCTAGAAAATCATCAGCACCTATCCTGTTTCACAATTATTGTTGACTGTTCTTAAAAACACATCCTTGCTTTTTAAGACACAATTGCCCAAATTATCTCTTTGGTAACTCTTACATGGGCAAGAGCTGATGAGCTCACCCTGGTATTTGCTTCTGGATGCTGCACTGAACCTATCCCTGTGCTGTTTTGGTTTGGTTCCTACAACCCACCAGCAAAGGAGGCTCCTCTGTGCAGCATTAGTGCTCAGGCACTTGGCTGAAGGGGCTTGCAGGCTTTATACAGCTTTATGTGTCCTCCTGGAAAGCTTGAGAAGATGAACGGATCATTTCTCTTGCAAGTGCTTATTAAAAATATGAAATGCATGACGATTGCCTGCCAACCATCCAACTGCTATTTGTGCCTGTGACATGGAGAGATGAGGAGAGCAGTTTCCAACCAGGCACAGCACAAATTAAAGGAGCACATATTCTCCTTTTTCTGTGAGGTCAGAGCTTCTGGCCGAGGACTAGCAAGTGCTGGACAGACTTGCTCTCCAATGCGAGGAAGTGGCACAAGGGTTTGTCAGCACTCAGAAACTGAATAAATGAGCAAATTTAGACTAGAGAAGGAAGGGGAAGCCTGTTAGACCTTTAATATAGATATATAACAGTGTCTTAGTAGATGCTGTGGGAGTTTTAGTTTCTTTTCCTTAAAGGAAAAGCTGTACCTAACCGAGGGAGGAGCACTGCCATGCCTCTGCTTGTGCACAGAGGGTAGTTGGGTTTTCCTAGTTTGTGTCTGCCCGAAGGGTTCCCCATTTCTTCACCCAGGCCTCACTCACCATGATGTGCAGCTCAGGAGGTCACTGCCCTGCTGGGTGAGGACACTGGTTTGTCAGGTGAGTGTCTGCACCTGGGCAATGGTCCACCCTGGCTCCCGAATGGTGCAGGTCTCCATCAGCACACATGGCTTTCCTCAGAGGGCGAAGAGGGGATTAACTTGGCCCTGAAGCACAGTTTGACTGCTTCTGTAATTCATTAGTCTGTAAACCCACAAATGCTACAGGTTGCAGGGGGGTGTAAGCTTTCAGGAGCAGAAGCGACTGAGAGGTGTCCAAACCCACCTATGGGATCAGCAGTGGAGACAGGGTCAGAGCAGAAATCTCCTGGCTTTTTTTCTCATTCTGTTATCCTACAAGTGCTCATAGTGACAGAGGAAGAAGAAAACAACTGAAAGCAAGTTACGGGATGCAGATGGTGCCCGTTGCCGTGTGCATATGAGACACTGCTGATGGGACTCGTTGCCCCCAACAGCCCCAACACACATCCCACCAAACCCCAGATGACATTTTGAGATGGAAGGGGTTCAGCACATTTCCTGCCACCACCACTACCAGCAGACAAAGTTTTTTCCAATCAGTAGAAGATCCACAATTAGGTCAAGCTCAGATCATATCTCAGATGGGGAGCAGGAGCTGTGGGACACAGGTATTGGGAGGGCAGAGCTGTGTCTCCCCACATCCACCCTAAACACTACTGAGTCAACCCAACACTTTGCTGGGCTCTAAGGAAGCAGAAAAAACAAGCTACAATGTGCTTTGCATTGATTTTCACCCATGATGAGATGGAGCAGAGCCAGAACAAATGCTGTGGTCCCATCAGGTCCATTGTTGGGCAGCAGAGCTGTTTGAATGGGGCACACAGCCTTTACCATGCTACAGGGTTGCAAAGGAGGTTGGTGGAGCTGGGTCTTAGCACTGGTGTTTCTTGGCTGTTTTCCTAAGGCAATGCAATGTAGCAGGGCTCTCCTTTCCTCTGTCCTTTCCTACCTGTTGTAGTTGCATCACGTCAGCCTTTAGGAAGGCCCAAGGCACTGGAGGTGGCCTGGTTTTAAATACTGAATGGAGACCATCATAGTGTCACCACTGCTGGGAAGAGTCCCAATTCCACACATTGTCCTCACCAATGGAGATAGCCATGAGGACCTGGGGGGTGAAGGTCTGTCTTTTCAGCTGAATGTTGCCCATCCACTTCTCTCTCTCTCTGTTTGACCATGCATGGCTCAAAGTTTCAGATCTGCTGATGGTCCTTGGCAAAGAGCTGGCACCTGCTGCAGTTTTTGCATCTCCAGGTTCCTGGTTTTACAACCCCACAGCCATCACACCGTGCTGCACTTGTATCAGTTCTGGAGGTAGTCATTAGTTGCAGTTGCTTGGGAAAGGCTGCTGAGCTCAGCACTGTTAGATTTATTGTATGGTCAATCTCATAAAACAAGCTCTAAACTCACATACCTTAACTGAGGTCCTCCATCTGTCAGACTATTAAATCTATGCAGAGATCATGGTCCTCCACCATGAAACAGTGCAGTCAATCCTGTCAGAAGCCAGTGCTTAATGACCTTCTTCAGTCAAAATCCTCCTCCTCAACAGTCCTGGAAACTGGTTTTCTGGCAAGTAGGCACTGAGGTCCTCAAGTGGGAATAATCCTGCAGGAGTAGAGCATGCAACATCACGAAGGAGCTGCCAAGCAGCGGGTGTACCTGAGACCTCAGATGCATCAGTGGATGCATGGGGAAGGTGTATTCAGCCCTGTGAATAAAGGCTTTTGCCGTTAAATATTCTCATTTGAAGCCAGTGGCTCTCCTGTTTGGGTCTGAACCCTTCTGCTTCTCTGCCATGGTGCTACCCAGAGCTTTTTGCTTGTGCATGGTGGTGGCAAACATCTCCCTGTTCCTCCTGTACCACGCAGAAGTGCAGCCCTGTGCCCCAGCTGGTCTGGTGTTGCCAAGCACCTTCAGAAATGAGTCATACCAGCTTCAGGAGCTTTCAGGTCTTGTCTGATTTTGAACAAATTTTAGCTTAAAATATACTTATTTAACCTTTAATTTTTTTTGCAAGAATTATTTAAGGACCTCTTGCGCTGCCTGCAGCTTCCTCCAGGACCAGATGACTCGTGCAGCTTGTCTGAGCTGTAACAGCAGTCAGGTGCTTGTTGTCTATCCTGTCAGTTTGGGTTTATTTTAGTTACATTATTACTGACTTCTTTTAGCATCAGTTTTGCTCAGCTTTGTGCAATTGCATGACTTTCCCCTCCATTGAAGAAATCATATCACACAGGCAGAAGTTCAAACAAACCTAAATGATCTTGGCACAACTAACTGTTTAGACCAACGGGAGAGGGGAGAGTGTAGCCCATTAACAGGTATGAACCAGAAATTGATAGAAATAACCCTGAATGAACCCAGAATTGAAAGGGAAGACTCCTACTGTGCTTCTCCAGGCAAAGCCCATGGGAACCAGATGGCTCACCATGACACCACAGGTACACTTGTGCCAGAGCTTACTAATTTTTATTTATTTGTGCCTAAAATTAAGAGTAAAATGATGAAACCCCATCAGTTTGGGGAAAAAACCCCACTGCACCCACCCAACCAGCTGTGTCTGGGTTTATACTGTAATTAAAGTCACCCTCTTGGATGGAAGTGAGAGCATACTTTTTAGCTGGGGAGGGAACAGGAGATCCTTTCCAAGGTGGTTTCTGGAGGATTCATT
>NW_009910123.1:11860-15969 GCF_000696875.1 Nestor notabilis
GCTGAAGGGGAGCAGCATGATGAAGCTATGAACAACAGAAGAAAGGCAAAGGCATTCCCAGTCCTCCCGGCATGCTCCATTATCCTGACAGCTGGAAATGGCCTCATTTTAAACATGTTAGCTTTTTTTTCTGTGTCCTAAGGAGCATAAATCTCTGTGACGATGATGCCATCTGTCCCTCTGAGTACGTACACAGTGATGATTCTCTCTGCTTATCCCTCCCCATGGTGATTTTGGACAAAGGGGGAAAGCCTGTCACAAATGGACATTGTGACAGCAACCTGAACAGGCAAGAGGTATTCCCAGACCAGGAGTTTTTCCCAGGGCAGGGTGAGATAACCATAGCTGGTGCACAAGGCCCACTGGAAGAGCCACGCTTGGTTCTCCCAGGAGGCTGCCTTGTCCTTGGGGATGGGGCACAGCCACTGCGGAGGTGCAGGTAGAGTTCTGGCTTTGTGTGCGGGCTGCTTGGAAAGCCCCTGCCCCCGGGTATGTGGGCATGTCTCAAGATAAAAGGGAAAAGGGAAAGGGATTATGTACCCTAAAGGATCCTACAAGAAACCTGGAGAGGGGCTTTGGACAAGGGCCTGGAGGGACAGGACAAGGGCAATGGCTTTAACCTGCCAGGGGGGAGATTGAGATGAGCTCTGAGGCAGAAGCTCTTCCCTGTGAGGGTGCTGAGGTGCTGGCACAGGGTGCCCAGAGAAGCTGTGGCTGCCCCATCCCTGGCAGTGTTCAAGGCCAGGTTGGACACAGGGGCTTGGAGCAACCTGCTCTAGTGGAAGGTGTCCCTGCCCATGGCAGGGGGTTGGAACTGGAGGAGCTTTAAGGTCCCTTCAACACAAACCATTCTATGAAAAAAGGAAAAGGCGAAAGGGAGAAGAGAGAAAGAAAATTAAATAAAATTCACAACAGAGCATGATAAGCCGGTTAGCATCAGTCTCCCCACAGGTACCTAAACCAAAGCTGTAGCTGGAAGGGTTGCTGCCTGCAGGATGTGGCACGGTGAGTAGCCTCTGCCCGGGTACAGAAGCAGTCTGGTGCTCAGGCCCCTGAGGCTGGCTTTCTATGGCTGGGAGCTTGTGAACAGACATGCTAACCTGTACGGCTGTCCAGTGCAGACCAGGAGAGGAGGTGCTGTGCACGCTGGCCATGTCAGCATAGCCCCTGTGTCCCAGAAGCCCAAAACTCCTGAAGAAGAGCAGGAAAACTGGCTACAAAGGCTCAGCCGCCAGCTCATCTTCCCAAGGCTTGCTTGAAAACCCAGGGAGACAAGAGTGCTGTTGGCAAGAGTCTGCCTGAATGCGTGGAGGGTTTCTTTTGTTAAATGATAAACATGACTTTTTAATCATAAACTAAACATCCAGACTCTCCTTCTACCTGATGAATGGCAGATGCTGTGTCTTACTCCACTGGCTTAGTTTTCAGTTAAATATTTCTCATGGAGGACATACTTAGGTTAAAAAGATGGTATTATTTAGATGCACATGTGTCTTTCTGCTCCTGAATGAGCTGCACCCAGAATGCCCAAAGTCACTGGCAGTGATTCAAGTGGTGGGACTGGAAAATTCATCGCATCTCCTCATCCCAGTGCTCCTGACAGAGGACACTGCTGGTGTCTCCCACCCAGTGAAATGATAATGCAGAGCATCCCTAAGGCAATTACAGCCCAGAGATAACATTAATTTGCAATGTTGCCTTAAATTGACAGCTTCCTGGTGAAACAAGATAACAGCTTGTACTAATGAATGTGTGATTTATGAACTGATGGGCCTAACAGTGTTTTTAATGTGACATAAGAGCCTGTGTAAAGGCAGATTAGGGGCACACATTACCTGATCTCAGGACACATCTGGTCCCACCGCAGCAGAATCTGCTTGGCTGCAGGTTATTGCCTTTGGTAGAAGAGAAGGCTTTTCATGGAATTGACTGTATCTGATAAGTTTAAGTCAATCTCCGAATTTCTAATTAGGGGATTGGCTGGAGAAAGGATTTCCTTGCAGAACGCTTAATCATTGTTTTGCTAATTGCAAAGGATCAGGAGTAAGGACCTGCAGTTACATAGTAGCAGCAGCATTAGACACTGGTGCAGCTGGTTTAATAAGGATGTTACCACTCTCTTAAAAGAATTGACATGGAAAAGCCCCAATATTTTCATTTCTTCATGAAATTCAATGTTCTGTTTCCCCAGGCTTTCTTTTCAAAATCTGAAACATTTCTCTAGTTTCTGAAATGCAATACAACAAGGGAATGATTTCCTCTTAAAACAAAAGCTGGATCTCTTCCAAGTCATTTAACTTCCAAAAGTTCAAATTCTTCAGCTAAAATAAAAAAATAAAATAAAATAAAATAAAATAAAATATTCAGTCTGAGCACTTCTAATGGGAGCATCACAATTATGCTTAGCCTGACACCTGGGAATTCTCTTTACAGTGTCTTGTTTCATGGGGGAAATTAACTCGTTTAAAAGTAACACTTTTAAACAGAAGTGTTCTGCTCACTGTTCTCCTTACACGATAGCTGCAACCTGTTTTGGCACAACATCAGGTCCTGGAGGTTGGGAAAAGATCATGTCCCATGCCTGCCACATGCCCACTGAGCAGGTCCTGCCCACAAGCCTGCTACAGCAACACAACTCACACCGGGAAGGTGACTGGAAGTACTTAATATATATATATAGGTATATAAAAAGTCCTGAAAACTTCCAAAGTCAGCACTTGGAGAAACATGAAATGCAATGAATTAATGAGAAACAGAGAATGAATCATTAAAATTGCATCACTGCGGCGTGTTCCTGATCGCGTCTCCCTTAATGTTCTCGCAGCCTGAACAATTGATTAAGAAAAACACCGCAGCACACTAAAAATTGGAAACAGTTAAGAAGAAACTGGATTAGCAAAGTCTTACAGGAAAGGTCAATTATTTCTCCCAATTTATTGCTAACCTGACATCTGTAAACAAATCACTAGAGGAACTCCCCAAAGACTACACTCTGTCCAACAAGACATCCTAATTAATGAAGATGTGCTATGCAAACACAAACAGGAGCAGAGAGAGATAACATCTAAACTGAGCCTTAAAAAGATACAGTGGAAATGGTACCCAGGAGGTTGTGGGAGATCAATAAATGAGAAGCAGGTTCAGGAGAGTCAGAATTCGCCATGGGGTAAAGGCAAATAATTTTTGTGGTTATCAAAGCTAAGATGGCAAAATGAATTAAATGAGTTCAGAGAGGACTTAGACTGGCTTAAAAATGAAAGAGGGTTGAGATCATCCGTTGTGCTTCACAGCAGCTGAGGGCTCAGCCAGGGTTTTCAGGTGCCCTGACTGAATGGCTTTAGATGCTCTTGGACTTAGCAAGCATCTTGCTGACCTTCAGCATCTCTGAAGGCCAAGTCATCGTGCATGCAGTGCTCCAAGGAGGAGACGGATCCTGCCGTTGTTCCAGCCAAGTTCCTAGACCCAAAGGCCAGGGTTTTTCTCCTCTCTGGCTGGCAGCCGTGCCTCGAGAGCCATGCGCCACGGCAGCATCCTCTCCAACAGCCAAATCTGCTGGCGTCCAGGCAAGGTGCCTGCCCCAGAGCCCTCCACAAACTAAGCTAGATTGTGGCAGCTAATATTAAAGATTCCTCTTCATCAGCATCCCAACGATTAAATATGTATAGAGGCATCTGAGATCTAATTTATTTCTTTTGTGTTGTAAATCCTTTTTCTCATTGGCTTTTTTTGAGCTGCTTTAATTAAGACCTTCAGACAGAGCTCAGCATGGCTGGAAACGAGCCATGCTGTTGTTAGATCTGACCCGTTTAAAGTGCATCCGCCTCTCCTAGTCAACCAAAAGATTCTTTTTTATTAATTCCAGTAATGATTTGATTTCCTTCTTTCTTAATGAACAGAGTGACACCGCATTGAGTCACTGATGTGCAACTTGCTGGTTTTTCCCTCCCTTTGGAAAGTTTTCAAAATATTTATAAATTTTAAAAGGCTCAGAGAAAGAAAGAAAATAAAGTTGCATTGTGTTTATTTGGCTAGTGCTCCCCTTTCTCTTTCTCATCTGTGGGAACTGTAATTCACCCTATTGTCTGGCCCTCCCCGGGGGTGAGTTCAGC
>NW_009910123.1:16000-27420 GCF_000696875.1 Nestor notabilis
TCCCCTCATCCCTCTACTCATCCCTCCTTGCCTGGCAGTGCTTGCCAGGGACCAGGCAGCGATGCAGCCGAGCATGAGGTGCTATCCCATGGTGAGTGAGCCCTCCTGAGGGTAATGGCCACCACACCAAGGATCAGAGACCCACATCCCCAATGATGTACAACTTGGATGTCTTCTTTAAAGGCGATTCTTGTGACTGTGTTGCTTTGGGAAGAGCTTTGAGGTCTTTGAGCAGATGAATCCAACCCAACACAAACAGATCCCAGAGGAGCTGCTGGAAATCCCTGTGCCAGAGTATGCCCCGTAGCAATGGCATGGGCAGCTTTCCTCCATAGCGTCCTCTGCTCCCCTCTCCACACCTCACTACCCCAAAACGCCAGGGAGGAGCAGCCTTTTCCTCTTGTCTGACACAGTCAGATGTGAAGAACCAAAAAAGCTTTAGGAACTACAGAAATGCCCAGAAAGTGCCTGCATCCAGGCACTGGTGGGTCCTGTGGGACTTCTGGTGTAGCGTCATGGTTAGGACCTGCTGCTTCACCCTATGTCTCCAGTAAAATGCTGCACTCAGGATACAAGCCCAGCCAGGAGGGATCTGCACAAAGGATTTCAAGACCTGTCACCTACCTGAGGGGAAAATGTGAGTTTTGAGTCGACTACGGGCAGAGATGGCACCAAACATGCTTTGCTTAGCAAAGGATGCACCAAGCTTGCACAGAAAGTCACTACTCGTCTGGATGCTGCAGCTGCAGCTGAAAGGCAATAAACTGCCTGGTCTTGTCAGTGCAGAAAGCCAAGAGGATAGCAAGGATGGCAGGTACCGACTGCCAAATACAGTGCCAGCAGAGATGAGGATCTACAAGAAGCGCTCAGAGGCAAATGAATGCCCTGAGGGTTCAAAGCAGGCTTACCAGGGGACTGCTCCAAGACAGAGCAGTCAAAGGAGGGAGACGTCTTTGGCAAGCTGAATCATGCTCTGAGGGGCTCTGGATAGATTGGATGGACCTTCAGGTTTGAGCCAGCTCTTCCCGTATGACATAAAAGACTTCCTGGGTACGTGGAGCAGATCTCAGCTCTTAACCCTCAAATGCAACCCTGAAAGCTCAGGGCTAGGAGCACACAAGGAGCGTGGCATTGGATAGCATGACCACAACAGTAAATGGAGCCCCCCAGCATGATGTCTGCCCAGGCCTTCTCAGGAAGGGGTTTTCCATGTCTGTTCCTACCTAAGACAAGCATCAAGAAGCTGTTCCACTCCCGTGTGTCCAGGGCTGGGAGTGAAAGGGGCAGACCAGCACACCAGATGGCTCCTGACAGCCCCAGGGCACTCGGAACCTGAACATCCTCCACCTTGCAGCTCACGGAGCAGCATCAGGGCTCTCTGTTCCCTCCATGCCTGCTCCTGCAAAACCTCCCTTCTACAGCCCCGGTGCGCTCTGCAGCGAGGAGTGACTCTCCCTCCAGATGGCTGTAAAGGTTAACAAGGAATTTATTCGGAGTTACATACAAATCAGATTGTCTTTTTTTCTTTTTTTTTTTCTTTTTTTTTTCCAAGAGGGAACAAAAACAACCACATAATTTCAAGCCCACACAGGCAGCGCAGCCTTCCAAGGTGGTTCAGTTGCTATAGACGACCGCAGGCAGCCGAGCTGTCACACTGAGCCCCCCGGCATCGTGGGGACCTGCGTGAGTCAGGAGATGGGGGTGAGCTGTGCTTCCGTCCCCCCACTCGGCACCCGGCTCCTGCCCCGCTCCTCGCCTCCCTCCTGGGATGTGCTGAGGAGAGGGATGAGCTGGCTGCCCAGGCTGCCTTCCTACTGTGTCAGGAGGAGCTGTGCTTCCTGAGGGTGGTGTCTGGCCTCATCTGGCCATGGCTGGTGGAGATAGGTGGCCCAGTGTGGCACCTGATTAAGCGAATGGGCTGGTTTCCTCCTTGGGGTGCTGACAAATGGAGGAACTGGAGATCTGGGACAGAATCTGAAAACTGATGGTGGTTTTGCCATCCACCATCGACACTCATCTAAGAGTTCTCTTCCCATTGCTCTGCTCCATTTCACCTCAAGGCACCTTTCCTCCCCATCACATGGAAACCCCACAGCTCATGGTCAAGCCAGTCCCCACAGAAACTCATCCTACCTGCAAAACCAGCCAAGGGGCTGCTCCTTGGGGCATTCTCACCACCCCACTAGCTTATGGCTCATGCATCAGCTCTTAGGAACCAGAACCACCAAACCCCTTTGATTTAGTCTGCACATCGCCCAGCACATCTCTGGGCTCCGAGTGGAAAAAGGTAGATGCAGAGGTACCTGTTTTTTTGTTGCACTTCCATGCTGGCAGTAACAGAGCATGGGGTCTGTGATGCTGCAGAGCTCTGTAGCAGATGGGGACTGCTGTGAATGTGGAAAGAAGGGAGATGCTCGTGTGTGAAAGCTCCAGGAGAAACATCACACAAACTACAAGAACTGCCTGTATCAGTAACTGAAGGTACAACTGACAGTGATGGGAACCCCCAAAGAGTGATGTGCACTGAGACCTGGCTGTGGGCAGCTTGTCAGCAAAGATAAGGGGCCTGCACCAGTGCTGGGTCTCCATAGGGAGTGATGGTACAGAAGCTCTCAGGGGACACATAGCCCTCAGGCAACAAGACTGTAGTAGGTTTTCCCGGAGGTGATAGATCATCTGCATCTCAGGCAATGATCTCCCAGGGCTGGAACATGAGTTTCAGATGTAGATGGGGTTGTTTTGCTGGCTTGATAAACCTGCCCCAAAAACTTAAGAAAAGAATGTTTTAGAAGTTTCAGATAGAATTGGGGTCATATATGGGCAGGTCACTGAGGGGATTACTGGCCACACAGGAAAATGTGGCACTCAAATGAGAGCAATAGACATAAAGAAAAAAATTGTTCATTATGAGGATGCTGAGGTGCTGGCACAGGGTGCCCAGAGAAGCTGTGGCTGCCCCAGCCCTGGCAGTGTTGAAGGCCAGGTTGGACACAGGGGCTTGGAGCAACCTGATCTAGTGGAAGGTGTCCCTGCCCGTGGCAGGGGGTTGGAGCTGGAGGAGCTTTAAGGTCCCTTCCAACCCAGACCATTGTGTGGTTCTATGATCACAGGACAGGCTGGGGGGTGTCAGTCATTTCATACTGCTTCTCTCCCAGAGACTAAGGGTTGTCCAGATACACAAAACTTCCCAATTTTTCGCCCAGGGTTGCTCTGCTGGCTCTTCTGAAGTGGCTGATGGAGCAGTGGTGTGCACCTCATCCTTTAACACAGACAGAGATTGGATTTGTTAGAGAAGGATGAGGAAGATTTCTTCCTCCCCTCCCAGATAAAATGTGATTTATCATCATAATCCCAGTGATTCCTCTGGGCTTATTAGTGGGGAAAAAGGGGAATGGACAGACCTAGTTTTGATTTGCAGCTGCAAAACATACTCTCATCTCTGCAGGGGCTCGAAACATCATCTGACATCTTTAAGAGAAATACTTCTGGATAGACTGAATCCTGCCATTCTTGCCACACAAACTTACTGATCAAATAAAGCTGATGTCTAGGCTACTTGGTTGAAAGGTGCTTTTCTAGCCCTCCCTTTTGGATGCCACTGTAGGAAATAAACAGGTTCATCCCTGTGCACAACTCCTCTGCAACATGAGCCCTGTGAATTCAAGGCAGACCCTTAAAATAGTCACTATGTTCACCTGGAAATGTTTTAAACTGTTTAACAGAACCTGGATCTCATGCTTTTACTGGCCTGTTAATTCTCATAGTCGAACGGGGAACAGAAGGAGGAAGAGCTAAAGGAGAAGCTATAGTTAGTTATTATCAGTGATAAGAACAAGCAGGCCACGTGCCACATTAGCAATATGCTTGTAAAATGTGTTCCTGGGCTGTACATTCGCAACATGTGTGTCTTCTTTTTTAGCACTGATGTGCAGCATAATTCAAAATCTGGCACTGTGGGTTTTTCCTCCCAAGCCTGTCCTGTTACCCAAATTGCTTTGGCTTAAAACATTAGTTCCCTTGGGCGTCTGTTATTCGCAGACCTCGCGATGCCAACTGAACAGCTTCCAGGAGCTCTGATGTCTCTCTTTTTATTTTATTTTTTTTTTTTAATGCTGTGAATCACTTTATTCCATCTACCTTCTGGAACAATTCCCTGGAGAGCATCGATTCAGCTGAGCATCTGCTTGGGCAGGAAACCCACGGCCATTCCTCTGCTGGAAGTTTTCACTCCTTATGGTCATTAAAGGCCCTTTAATCCCATTTCCCAATGAATCTTGAGGGCAAAGTATCAAAACAAATTGTCCCTGCAGATATCTGCTGCTCAGATTGCCTGGAACCCTTCCCCACTGCTTCCGATGCTTGATCCTCACTGAGACCATGGGCAGATGCAGGGGCTTTTCTCTACCATCCCCTTCCATGGGTCACAGTTTTCCTGTGGGTCCATGGGTCTCCCCAAAATTAGTCCTAAACCCCACATGGATGCTCACTAGAATAGCAGAGGAAGGGAGTGGAGGCTGAAATGACAGCTTTTGTTGATGCTCCCAAATTATTTAGGGTATTAAAGACAAGTGATGACTGTGAGAAATTGCAGAAGGACCTTGTGATGAGTGACTGGCCAAGAAAATGACAGGAGAAATTCAGTGCGGATAAATAGTGGTGCACATGGGAGAAACCATTCTCAACTTCAGAAATAAAACGATGGGCTCCGAGCTGACTATTACTCTCAGGAACAAGATCTCGGCGCTATAATAGATAGTTCTCTGAAAACATCAGCTCATTGCTCAGCAGGGACAAAAAATAAAATAAAAAAGCATCTTGAATGTTAGGGATTACTCAGAGAAGAACAGAGAGCAAAACATGAAAAATCACAGCGTCGCTGTATAAATCCCCCGTGCACCTGCACGGTGAATGCTGCACAGATGAAAAGGGATGTAGTAGAGCTGGGATGGCTTCGAAGAGAGGTGGGAAGGATGATTAAACAATGCTGAATGGCTTTTGGGCAGGGAATGAGGATGCAGGTGGGGAGCTCCAAAGCTGGAGCTCCACCTTGTCTTCCACTCACGATGACAAGCCTTTCCTATGCGCTGGGAGACAGCTGGTGGCCACGGCTCAGCCCCTGACTCAGCAGTTCCTCATCAGAAGGTGATTCAAGCCCACACTAGGTGCTTCCCCTCGGTTTTGGGTTGGTATTTCTGCCACCCCCGCCTCTTGCCACAGAGGAACTGATGCCACCACTGATGCCCCACCAACTGATGCCCCACACGACACTGTGCTTCCTGGGTGCTGCATGTCCCCGCGCTGGGCAGGCAGTGCAGGCACTGGGGAAGAGGAATTAGAGCGGCTTGGCAAAAGAGCAAGGGATGGATGCCAGATAGATAAATAAATATATAAATAAATAAAGGAGAAAGATCTAGCTTCACCTTCTGTTCTTGTAATTCTTCTGTGCTAGCAAATCTCGTGGGAGGAGGAAAAGGGAAAAAGGCAGAAAATCAAGCCCACTGATCGAGGCAGGATTATTGCACTGGAGAAGGAATAAAAAAGCAAGACAGTTCAGGGCTAAACACATCCACCACCATTTGAAATGCTCAAATCCAAATTCCTCTTCCCAGCCCTAACTCTTGGGTACACCAGACACTGGGAGAAGTTTTCCCCAACGAGACCCAACAACAAACACCTTCTGGCATTAGGGATCAGGTCAATGAACGGCTGAAAAGTGAGGGGGAGGTGCAGAAAGACAGAAGGATGAAAGCAAGGAAACACTTGTGCAAAGCAGCACTAATGAGGACAAGGGCACGTGAGATGCACCCTGGGGACTTGTCACCACCACCAGCCAGGGTGGCTCAGGCCAGGTGCATCACCTGCATCCACTCCACTGTGTGTGCCCACTTGTAGGTGCACAGTGCCTTGCACTGCTCCTACCAGCGTGCTGGCAAGCCACCGCGAGCAGCTGCTTGTGGGAACACGTTAACACAGAGCAAAACCACTGCCATGGTGGCAGATGGAGCACCAGGAGGGAGCGAGGAGCAGATTCAGGCCAGTGCAATGTTAACAAAACTGTTGCTTCTGGTAACAGTTTTCTGCAACTGGCTGGCTTCGTTGTGTGATGTTGTCTCTGCCCTTCTACCTGGAGGGCTGGCATGCTTTTTGCAGACAGGCTCTGAAGTCTGAACACAGCCACTCCTGACTGTTCACTGCAATACCAGTGAACACAGGTTCCCTTTGCAAAGGGAGAAAAAAAATTGAGTGTGAACACATATATAAGCAAAGAGCTCAAACCAAGCATTTCTGCAGGCTTTGGCTTTGCTGTCGCTGACAGGTTGGTGTGTTTCTATTGGGAAGGATGGCAGGGGAGCAGGAACCGGAGGCCTCTGTGGCATCAGGATCCCCTTCTGCTGGGTGAGACACAGCGAGCGACACTGTCCTTAGTGACAGCTTGTGTATAGATAGAGAAAGCAGGAAAAGAGGGCAAAAAAGATGCAGGTGTGGGGAGACATGCCCAAGAACATACACTGCTCAGTGGTACGGACTGTCCCAGCCTGGTGCACTGCTGTTCCCTGGCCTTTGAATAATGCATCCCCTGAGGTCCTCCTTTCTAAAGCTCAGGCTCTCCACAGGGTCCTCCTGGCAAGGACAGAACAATCCTGGTAGAGAATAGTGGATGATATTTGCAGCTCTTGAGGACTGGGTATAATGTATATCTTCATTTGGTATGCATGCTTTAGCTAGGGATATTTATTGCTGGGGCGACTGTCTGATCCCAGCACGCAGCTCGTATGGTCACGGGGCAGCAGGCGCCGCATGTAGCAGGACAAGGGCTGCTCACTCTGCCCTTCACAGGGGCATCTTCATTCATTCCCATTATTTCCTCCTTGGGTCTCCTCCGTCATCCCTGATGCTGCCGAGGAGGAATTGAGGCTCACAAGAAAATATGAGGAAGTCACTTCATCCTTGTGTAAATTATTAATTTTAGTCACATGAAGAAATAACAGACTCTGCCGCACACTAGCCTTTGCCCACCAGACAGTGTCCTTGCAGATGCAAGGACTAGATTCACCCTCCTTGGAGATATTTGCAGTATTTTGCTGTGTGCTGTAGCAGGGAAGGACATTTCTAACTTCCTGAAAAAAAGAAGTTTCTCGTGCTTGAAGTGAATTCCTTCCCCTTGGTCTCCCCTGTCAAGGTCCTGTCCTGAAATCAAGGAAAGTGCCTTTAGGAGAAGATGCTACTTGCTGCATGGAAGCCGGCGAGAAAGCCTTTAAATTTTGCTTTGCAGTTTCAGAGTGGTCCACATGTGATCTTTAGAGAGCAAACCACCAAGACAATCTTCTAGAATCATATCATAGAATCCCAGACTGGTTTGTGTTGGAGCTTCAAGTTGGAGCTTCAAGGAACTTCAAGTTCCTTTCCATCCAGTTCCACCCCCTGCCACAGGCAGGGGTAACTTCCAGTAGAGCAGGTTGCTCCAAGCCCCTGTGTCCAACCTGGCCTTGAACACTGCCAGGGATGGGGAAGCTTCTCTGGGCAACCTGTTCCAGTGCTGCTCCGTGGGGCCACCTGTGCACCCTGTATTGCAGTAACACAGTAACATGCTCCCAGTGTGAAGCCATGGACGAGCTGTCCTCAAGCTGAAGTTCATGGAAGAGAGATGCAAACCTATCGTGCTGATGAAAGTGGGCAGTGCCTTGTGGTAGTACCACTTGCTCAGGTCAGTTCAGTCGGGTACACCAAACTGAAATCAGGTGCCTAAAACCACCCACAGCCTGTAAAAAGCCATCACTATCCACATCCCCAGAGCGAGCTTGGGTACCAGTTCACCATCTTCCTAGCTTGCTCCCAGCAAGAGGGCAATATTTACTGCTTTCATCAGACCTGTGAGGTGAATACAAGACAAGAGGCAGCTCCCTCTGGTTCATGGCCAGAGCGTGGAAGGAGGGAGGAAGCATGAGCTTGCTCACTATAACCAGACCTAAAGGGAAACCCAGATATCCTCTTCTGAGCTGTCTTGCCCTGCAGCCACGCTTCCCGTCACTGCTTCTCCTGCCTGCTCAGCAGACAGGACCCAGGAACATCTCCTTTCCCTCTCCTTTTGCAAAGCTCCTCTAAACGCTGGGGTTGCAAAGGGTCCTTTTACAGAACCAGCTCAGCTTGCTCTTCTGTTTCTCCATACATCAATTTTTTTTGTTTCTCCATGGTTTCACAGGGATGTATATGGGATTATGAATAAGGCATTGTGAGCTGAACTGAATGTGTTATTTAATGAACTGTATGAAATATTAAACCATGCCTGATATGAAGCATGGTAAATTCTGTAAGAAATAATATATTACACTTGGGGAGGACTGAAGATAATCAAATATAATGAATGAATGTAGAATCAGGACACAGATAGCTCAGAGAAGTTAAGTTTTGTTCATTGTGAGCCTGAATTAAATGTGACGACCGTTCAAGGCAGGTTCTTCTACTGCATGTTTTCTCCTGTTGTGAATGACATTATTTTATTTTCCATTTAACATAAATCTATTTTTCAGAAGGCTGCTTCCACCCAAATGGCATCAGCAGATCCCATTAATCATGGTGCTCTCAATCACTCAAAATTATTTAGAGCCTCTTTTGTGTGTCTCTGGCTCTTTCCCCATTTCTGACTAATCTTAAACCAAACCAACTAAATAAATAAAACTGCAAGGATCCAAAGAACATCTCTGTGAAGATCTTATTTAAGTGAGACACATGTTGACAACTTAGGAGCTGCTCCTGTGCAGGCTGTGAAATTTCTGCTTCTGGAGGTTTCAGAAGGAGAAAGAGGCTTTTGGTCCAAAACAGGAAGCTCTGCTTGGAAAGGAGCTGGAGTCCTGATCTTCATGGGGCTCAGCCTTCCACATTTTAGATCTTTTCCCTTGGGCATAGCCCATCTCATTTAGTCTCAAGCCTCTTCTGCACCCACAAGAGACATCTGACAGGCCACGGTGGCCACCAGCCACAAGGTAGATTGTGCCATCCGTGTGAAATGGCCAACTGCAATGATAGGGCATGAAGCTGGGTCTAGTTTTGTGCCCTCCTCTGGGTTTCCACACCAGGGCTGGATGCCAAACTGAGCCAGCCTACTCAAGACGTGAGAGAACACCGCTGCTCCGGTGCTTCTGTACCTCCCCGTTTCCCAGGTGACAATCGCTATAGCAATGCCACCCCCTGCAACCTGCAAGGAGCCAGCTACACCCCGGCACAGCCACCCCTCCAGGTGCTTCTCCAGCAAGAACTCCAGCAGGATGTTTGCACGAGCAAAGGTGCTGCTGTTCCTACACCTACAGCAGTGGAGGTGAATAAGTGGTGGATTTTAAAGCCAGTAGATGTAGCGTACCTATGGGCTGTGCACCACGCATGCTGCAAGCAGAGCCAAACTCCTACCTGACACCTCCTGGCATAGACATACTCGGAGTTGAAGAGAATTGGAAATAGGCATTTAATTCTCAGCATCACGGCCAGGGTATGCTGTAGTAAGCAAGATGAATCTAGTGTTCACACGTTAGAGAGTCTTTCCTTGACAGAAATCCCAGGATGTTTGATGAAGCATGCCAACAGCGCATATCCATATGTTAACCCAAGTCC
The DNA here is from genome assembly GCF_000696875.1 of Nestor notabilis. NCBI lineage: Eukaryota > Metazoa > Chordata > Aves > Psittaciformes > Psittacidae > Nestor > Nestor notabilis. Next base: position 25,604 of record NW_009910123.1, read on the forward strand.
TATATCTTTGTATTAGTGATATATTTTTACTGCTGTTATTCACATCCATATTTGGGGCTTAGAAATGTCAGAAACGTGAGTCTCAGCCAACAAGGCCTTCCTTCTGTTTGAGTACATGGCCCCTGCAGTGCACTGCGTGCATCCAGCTCAGCTGCAGTGAATAGCAGAGGTTAAACTAGGCAGGTTTGGGGTATTAGGGCTAAAACAAAGATATGGTGTGAGGCAAAACCACAGGGATTGCTTTAAATGTGTACTGTGGGGCTGATCTCTGGTGAAGGGTGGCTGCTCTGCACCTCTCTGAGCGCACAGCATCCCTTTGCTGTTTGGCTGACTTTGGCTTTTGCTAATAAACTAATTCATTCAGCTTAGCTATCCAGAGTTCTGAGTAATTTCAATATTGAACCTCAGCTGTAATTAATTCTGTCAATACAGTCAACACAAAGCATGGGTAATACAGCTCGAGTGTCCCGTGCCCAGGCTGAGCACAGAGAGGGGGACATTGTGCACAACACCAAAATGGGACAAACACCCCAGAAACACTTGGCTGGTACACCAGGGACCCATCTACTCAAAACCCATCCATAGGACCCCAAAGGATCCAGCACGGATCCAGCAGCCAGCTTCATCCGAGAGTCCTATGCGGCCCAGGTGGAGCAGCAAACACAGGCTTCATTTGGACAAGTAATTTTAGAGTTTGGAAGCACAATAATTCTAAAAGCAGAACCTTAATAGCACTGAAATCAGTGCAAAAGGCAAGTGCTCTCATGGGGAGCCGTACCCCAAATGCCTTGCGTTTCCCCCCATGTGGGAAATTGTGCCAGGCTGCCTGCAGAACAAGCATGAGGCCACCCTGTGCATCCAGGAAGGCAGGACAGGAGCAGAACGAGTGTCTGGCATGTCTAGAGTATAAATGCTAAGCTACAAGATGGGTTTTCTAGAGTACTGTGAAATCCTGGGTGACAGGACCTGTGGAGTGACAGCATCGCCCCCTGTTCAGACCAACCCAGCAAGGAAGCCAGAGAGGAGGAAGGAATCTTTTTGCCGGGAGACATAAGGCTGCTAATAAATAATAGAGGTCAGTGTTATTACTTTTTTATCTTACGAAGTCGAATCAGCTTATAAAACCCAGACTGGAGCAGAATGCTAATGGGTGAGACTTGGCAAGATGAAGTTATTGCTCCTGACCCACACGAGTTAACTCAAACCTAAAGGAGGGGAGACTCCCTTCCCAGCATGTTCTGTGCACAGAGCCTGTCTCTCTACAGATGACTGCTCCTGCCTTGGAGCACTCCGCGCCAACTGCAGAGCCTCCTCCCAGTTCCTTCCCTGATTATTGCTCCTCTGATAAACACCCAGGACACCACGCAAGCCTTGAGACCCCGGGCACTGCTGCCTGGGGCTGAGCGTGGCACACGGTAGCGCAAAGTCATGCTCCTTGTCCCACAGCATGGGAATGGTCCACAGCCAGGGACTGGGAACCCATCTGCTCATTATTTAGCCGTGATCTTTTATCTCTCTGCCTTCCTTATGAAGCAAGAAAGACGGTTCCTGGAGGCCAAGGATGGTGCCCATCATTGCTAGAGGTGGTCATGAGCCCTGCCCAAGCTAACATTTGCTGCGTGGAGCCCTGCACTTTCTGCACACCTGTGCTCCTAGAGATTCCCTAAATCTCTGTCAAGTGCAACGGACTCCAGAAATTAACTCTTCTTTGGCTTTGTTAGACATGGAGGAGCAAGCAGGGCAACAGAGGAGGCACAACAGAGCAAACACAAGGAAAGGTGGTGCAGGTCAGCAGGCAGGGGCGAGCACGGGTGGGG
>NW_009910123.1:27451-42026 GCF_000696875.1 Nestor notabilis
GCGAGCAAGGTTGGGAAGCAGAAATAAAGCAAACAATGAGCTGTTTGGGATGAGAATGTTTTGAAGTTTGATTTTCCAAAGGTAAAATACCAGCTTACTTGCAAAAACCTCCCAATTCCTTATCAATTTTGTGCAAAGCTGGAGGTTACAGCCATTGCTGTGCCTGGCACTGTAATGTCAGGGCCTTGGGGGTGTTTTGCTCAGAGTCTGGGTAGCAGAACAACAGTGAAGTGCAGCAAATGTGTTTTGCCTTCGATGCTGCTCTTACTTTTCAGCTCTCAGACTCCCATGCAGGATGCAGCCCTCCAGCTCGTGTCTTTCAGCACACAGGCTGATTTCAGATAATTCCCCCAGACTTGTTTTTGATAAACTGCTATTTAAGTGTGCTATTTACAGATGGTAGAATGCACTATATTAGGAATCTGCAGAAAGCAACATATTCTGTTTATTTGCATAGGAGGCACATCTGATCCTCAGCAGAGTCACCTTCACTGCTGTGCCAGCACTGGCCCTGGGGAGAGTCCCTTCATGACAGGACTAGCATCACTGTGTGCCTGGGGACATGACTCCACCTATTAACACAGCAGCATCTCCCTGCCAGTGCAAACAGGAGCTGTGGGTGATACTGGCAGAGCTGAGATCACTTGTGGGCTTGTGGTGTCACCGCCGCCAGCCCAGGGGACTGTGCTTGGGTCCTGTCTATGGCAGTTCTATCTTCACAAAAGTCCTTTCCTGGTCCTGCACATGCCCTGAGGATGCCCTGGGCTGCCTGTGCTGATGCTCTCTGCTCTGTCCCTCGAGACACAGACTAATGCCAGCTGCAGGGAGACTTGTCTGTCTGCCCAGAGAAATCACAGCGTGAGTATCGAAACCCTGTCATCCCCTGAATGATTTTGCCCCTTCCTTTGTAAGCACGGAACACACAAGCTGGCAGGACTATTTTTCTAATTATTAGATTTTACTGGAAATCAATAAGCAAATAAGATGACTCCTTTTTTTTATCCTAATACCTCCACAGCTCTTCCTACAGGGCCCAGGTATTGCAAAACCCACTCTGAGACTCTCACAGTGCTGTGGCGGATAACCCATGTCTGACTCTGCTCACAGTGTTCACTGGCAGGTGGGGTTGGATGTAGTTGTGTGTACAAGACGGGCTTAACCATGATGTGAAGATAAAACCCAAGATAATTATCCGCTAAGTGCTGCAGGAATTTGGGATAGGATTCCTTACGAGCCCCACTGCCTGCTCAGAAGGACTCACGTGCATCTCTCCCTCTGAGAGCTGCCTGAATTGCCTCTTAATTTGAGCCCTGTCAACACAAAAACTAAATGAACAGCCATTTTCTAGTAGAAGGAGTGCTGTGAGAGGTAGGCCTTTCCTGGCACGTGGAGCCAGGCAGCTCATTAGCGTGGCCAGAGCACGCAGCAGCCGCTGCAGCTCTGCCATCAAGCTGGTGCACCCATGGGCTACAGCCCAGTACCTCTTGGCACATGGTGGTGATGAACTAGAGAGAGGAGATGAAGGGGAATTCCCACTCCTCTGGCAGGATTGTTTTCTAAGTATTAGTTCTCCTGAAGATCAATAAGTATATAGGATAGTTTTTCATCTTACCATAAAGAAATGCTGTTCTCCAAAAATTCACAATATATCTTTGGAAAAGATTAAAATTATATACACAAATATATGTATGTTCATGCTGCAATAGGGTCAGTTCCATGGTCTAACTTATGTCTTTGCTGAAACAGTAGAAGAAAACAGTGAAACATAAGCAATTAGGGAAGGAGAGAAGTCATAAGCAGTGCTCAGCGCAGCGAAACCCACGAGAAGGCGCTCGCCCCGCTGCTACGGTCCCCTGGGGCTTGCTCCCGCTCAGCCCAGACCCCTGGGGAATGCCAAGTCCTTGGATTAGGAACATGCTTTACAAAGAGACCTTGTGGGGAAAACAATAATGATAAAAAGGCTGGGCTGATTTAAAGAAAGCTGGGGTGAATAAATTAGTGGGGGAGCGGAAACGAGTAGATGGAATTACACAGGAGCATTACATAAAGGCAGCTGACGTCTGACTCTTGCAATTAATTCAGATTGGGCTGAGCCTGGGCTTTGGGGAAGAATAACTGGTGGGTGGCAATGAAAGAGAAGAATAAGCAGCCATGTACCAAGCTCTGGAGGGTGGTGTGTAGCCGTGGTCCCTATTAGGGCTGGGTTTAATGAACAGGCTTGTTCAGGACCTGTAAGAAACTCCCAGTTTTGGGGGTTGGGGGAGGGCTGGAGAAATAAAGAGGGGGCACAGGCAGAGCAGGAACACAGAGAGGGAGGCATGCTTGCACCTCTCTCCTGGCTCCTTGGCTTGTACCCAGCCTGTCCTCTGCTTCCTCTGAATCTGGAACAGGGACTTAGGATTTGGCTGGCAGGGACATAGTGACCTGGGGCTAGAAGGGACCTCCTGGGTCACTGAGTCCCTGCCCTGCTCTAACAGCCCTGGCATCTCACAGGCATCATCTGTGTTAATGGCTCAGTGGTGGAAAGCAGTCCAGCAAGACATGGCCCTCCTGGCGAGGGCCATGCTCCTGGCCGCCAGCAACACACATGGGGCAATGAGACACGAGAACAGGGACGTGACCCTCAACTACATCTCCCATAACCTGGAAAAGGGGAATGGTGCAGTAACCTGTGAAAGGCCATTCCATGCCACAGCTCAAAGCGAAGTGCAGTGGTAAAACCCACCTCAGGCAAAATACCAGCGAGCCCTCCTCAGCCGCAAAGCACTAGCACCCATGATAGCGTTGCTCCTTGTTCTCTCTGGGGCTTAGGAAAGAGGCTCAAGGGAAGAGCAGTGTCCTCCCACCAGCAAAAGCATCCCTTTGGATCTCAGGCACTCAGGGGCTCACTGTCTCTGACAGCCCCTCAGGGTTTGCCATCATGCTGCTGGAGTTTCCCCTGGTGACCCTGTTCTAAAGGCACTTGATCCACACGCACAGACAGCTCCCACCAATGTCAAATCCAGTGCTGCTAATCCTATTAGCTCCTATTCAACCTGCCTGAAGTGTCCTTTAATCCTGACCTCCAGCCCTTCAAGTGCTCTAACCTCCAAATAGCTTCTGCTCCACATAGCACACCCGTGCATAAAACCTGCCCATTCCTGTGAGCTGGGGTAGAAACAGGCACAAGGTAGTTCTCATGACCAAGGGATGGCTAAGTTTTGGGGGAACCCAAAGCTTATGATCAAGAGTCCCATGGACTCAGTCAGCCTTTGGGCCGGTGCTTCAGCCCAGCTCTGAATTTAGGACAGCACTCCTGTGATCTAACATGTTGAAGCGATCTTCTCCTGCAGTCTATAAAGATAATCTGAGATCTGTGGGAGTTTCTAGTTCATAATCCATATATCTTGTGACCCTCTGGAAGCCTGACAACTATTTCATGCTTGGATGGCTCCTTGCTCATCTTCGTCTGTGCTAGAAGAGCGTGTCCTGACTGGCACAGGAGTAGCTCATATTTCCATCACGTTGAGACAGTGATTAAATGCCTTCAGACAAGCACAAGGCAACTTCAACAAGGTTTGTTCTTTGGGGACTGGGAAGACTGAGGCCAGAGAAAGACACAGAAGACCCCAGCCAGGCAGAGGCTGGAAAACGATGCTTAGAGGTAGGTTTGGCACTTCCAGCAATCCTACTGGAGCCTGTTGGGACATCTGAGCTTGTCTACAAAGCAGCGCTCCTTGCTCTGGTGGGCAGCCCCAGGTACTCCTGAGTGGTCATGGGGCCTCCAAGCTACTTGCACCCCTCTTTAACCTGCAATACCCCTTGGGGAAGGAAACAGGATGGGGAAACCGAGGCACCACTGGGCCCAGTTGCTCTCCTTGACCAGTTCTTGCAGTGGAAAGCTTCCCATGGCTCATGCCCTGCTCCTGGCACTGCAATGTGGCAGAACTCCAGTGATCCCAGTGCCCAGCACCACCCAGACGGGTAAAGCAGCTCTCCCAGCCTCGGCGCAGGGCTTTCGGGCCATGCCTAGGCAGGATGGTTTAAGAGCAAAGATGGGTTTTGCTCTGCAAGTACAAAGCTCCTGGCTGCAAATAAAACCCGCTAATAGAAAAACGGTACAAAGGGAGCTGGGCTCTTGGGGCCAGGCTGGAAGTGAGAGCAGTAAATTGGAGGATAAAACGGTTGCCGTAGCTGCTGGTCAGCCAGTATTTCACCCTTTCAAGTTGCAGTAAAGAGGAAATGTGTTTTTTCACGGTTTTATGCTATCATTGCTAAACCTTGCATATGTAAAGAGCGAGCATCTTTTATGTCCTCATGGGCTTTTCAGTCAATTGAATGCTTTTAATACACTCCCTTTCCTGCTTCCCTTGCTCGTGATGCTAACGCATGCTTCCCCGTGCTTTGGCCTCCAACACGCACCAAATGCAATAGAAATTAAGCAGTTCAAGTGAAATTATAGCTCTGGGTCCCTTTTTACTTCTGATTTCCTAATATCGAATCACAGAACCCCAGACTGGTTTGTGTTGAAGGGACCTTAAAGCTCATCCAGCTCCAACCCCCTGCCACGGGCAGGGACACCTTCCACTAGAGCAGGTTGCTCCAAGCCCCTGTGTCCAATCTGGCCTTGAACACTGCCAGGGCTGGGGCAGCCACAGCTTCTCTGGGCACCCTGTGCCAGCGCCTCATATTAACCTGGGACCGCTGCCACCCCAAGGTGCCTCTATCAGATGCATAAGCCCAAGAGGAGAGATGGGCAGTTCCCCAGAACGCCGGCTGCAGGGTGCAGAGAAACCTCAGCACATCATTTGGAAGCAGGCAGGAGCACTGTGTTAGCGCACAGTGCTCTGCAAACATGACCTGTGTGGGCAGCAGTGCAGGACCAGGAGATAAAAAACTGATCATGTTTCAATACTTTCACAATTTTCAAGCCAGTCCCTTGCACACCAAACACAGACTCACAGTTTCTGAACCCTGTCCGTCTCCATGCTGCTCTTTATAAACATTGATAAGCCTCCAGGAGCTCCCCAGACAGACACATTATCCCTTTTGTAGCTACTGCAGATTAAGACCCAGTGATAAGTGCTTTTCCAGGGGCTGTGACAAGATGATTGGCATAGCTGCTGTGAGATGTCAGGGTTTCCTATGTGCCTCCCAATTCCACCTTCCTGCATGGTTCTACCACTGCAGCCAGACTAGGGGTCACCAGCTTATCTGGGGAGTTAAACAAGGAGAAGAGCTGCAGGAGCACTACAGCAACACCCCAGCAGGGAAAATGCATTTTCCTAGCAGCGGCAGACAGCGGCAATAGCTTTACTTGGACTTGTGGCAGTAGGTATGAATACATCCCACCTTCTGCTGCCACAACCCCAAAACACCTACAGCTCTGGATGCCCTTGCAAGGGCAAAGGAAATCAAAAGAGGGGAACAGCGGTAATATACTTGTACAGGAATTAACGGAGAGAGTTGGCTACCAGCCATGCTGTAATACAGAGGATCTTGTTGCTACCTGGTTTTTTATTCTCCATGTCAGACCCCTGGCTAGCAGCAGCAGGCTTGATTAGCTCGGAAATGTCAGCAGCAAGCCCCCGTGAGCGTGCAGCCGCTTGCTGGCCTCCAGCCCTCACTTTTCAGCTGTGAGGCTCTAATGAGGACATCAGCGATGCTCTTTATTAAAACAAATGGTTGAAGGCAGCGTGCTGCTGCCCAACCCATGCTGCGCTTGCTGGTGAGCAAAGGGTGACCCTGAGTCTTGGCACAGAGCAGCACCAGGGTGATGGGTGCTGTAATGAGGGCTCCCCTTCTGCAACCATCCTTGTGAAGATACAGGATCTGCTCTGCATATCAGTCCCTCCCTGCACTTCAGTCCCACCTGCCAACCCTGCTCTTAAGTTCTGTTGACTTTGGTATTTCACCTGATTTTCTCACTCTTATGAGAATAACATGGTGAATTAGTCTGAGGTGCCCTTCGAGGGCTCCCACGCTTTTGGGTGTCTACAAGTATCTGAAACCTCTTCTTGTAGAGATATCTGACATTATCCTGGTGTGGGAGGTGGAGGTGAGGCTGCACAGCACTTACTGTTCCTCCTTTCTCCATCCTCCTCCTCCTCCATCCAGACCTTTCCACCCTCCTTCCCCACAGGTGAAAGTTTGTCCAAGGACTTTGGTGTTGACCGTTGGCCTCGGAGGAGCTGTTTCCCCAGGAAAATGAAGCATCATGTTGGCTTCATACATATGTCTGCTAGAACTATGAAATATTATAAAAGATTTAGATTTATCAGTTCAGACAGATTGGCCTCTTTCGCTGTGCCTATAAAAGCTCTGAATGATGCCATCCATCAACAGGCGGACAGCATCGGCTCTGACTGAGGACCAGGCAATTTTGCATCGCAGGGGCCTTGTGCCAATTCCTTAAGTAATCCCAGGTTTCATTAAGGAGGCAGCCAGAGGAGGGCACCGCTTTGAATTTATTTTTTTGTAAGTCAGCTGCAGGACACTTACAAATTACTGTGAAATTGATGGTGGGTGACTCGTTAAAATTAATTATGGCCATAATTAGGAATATTCAGGAAGAAAACCACAGGAAAAATGGTCCATGGAAGGATATTTTCTATAGCCATATTTTAAAATGAAGCAAAAATTTGCAGCTGCTTTATTAATTTGAATAATAAGATATGGTTTTTCCTTGCATAGCTTCAGAGGGTTTCTAATGGAGGGGGGCTGCTAGAGGAGGCATTTCAGAGGAAATTAAATAGCCTTATAAATAAATGAGTTTTCTTTTTTCATGGCATAACGGTATTCATTCTTATAATATTCACAGAGCATCATGTTACAGGAGAAAGGAGTCAGGAGGAGCTTCCTGGCTGTTCCTGCATCCTAGGGACAAACTTCTCCAAGCTACTGGTTCCTTGACATGAACCCATCCTGCCTGTGCATGCAGCAGGGCAGCTCCATGCAAAACTTAGTCCTTCAGTCTGTGCCTGCAGCCAGTGAGCAGGACAAGGTTGTGCCTACAGGTATGTGGCTGCTTCTCACCCTCCAGCAGCATCCCCCCACCCTGTCACCCTGAGCAGAGATCTGCAGCACTGCCATGTGCCTGCTCCACTAGGAACCATCAGCAAATCAATGCCAATGTGGGCTCCAAAGAGCCACATGCTTCCTTCAACGGAGGGGCAAGGTGAAAAGCAGACCCCAGGTTCCAACATCCCCACCTGCAGGTTACTGAGGATTAGGAAAACCACATCATGGCATCATGCCTCTCACCCTGGTGATGGAGAGGCCACTAGGGGCTGCAAACATCATGGTGGTTGAGTACGAATGGGCACAATGTGTTCCCTGGTTCTTGCTGGAGGGCCAAGCCCTGGCAGGACCACTGCGTGTCAGCAGAGCCACAGTATCCAGCTCCTTTACAAACCCTCTTTGCTGGCCACAGCCCCACCAGCCAAAGCCCCACTGTCACCACACATCCCACTGCACATCCTGCTGCTCTATGGTGGCTGCACAGCCCAGCTTTAGGGTTAATGACTGTTATAATTTAGAGAGGGAGCACGGCAGCATCCAGCTCTGGGTAACAAGCAGCCACCAGCAGCTTCAGCATGAGTTGCTCTGCTCTAACTTTGACACATTCCAGGGTGAGTAAGACATGGGCAGTTAGTTTTGACAGAAATGTTGTCTTTATGTCCAGACACCAGCTGGTGTAGGAGGCATCACAGCCACCCATGGCAGAACACAGCAGGGTCTGTGCTCATGGTAGAGATGGGACAAAGCAGGTGCAAACAGAGCCAGACACACCATCACAGGATCCACCTCAACCTTCCCATAGCAGTGGTGAATCTCACACCCACTAATGGCATCCTCAGCAGGGCAGGGCTCTGTATTCACTGTTTGCTCAGTTATCTTCTGCACCAAGCTGCAGAGGTCATCTCACTGCTTAAACTGATTCACGAATCCTTTGTACAGTGAGTTGCCACAGTACCTACCCTGTGATCAAAGCCAATGCTAGGCAAGTGGCATCTCTTGTGACCATTCACTGATCACCCCATCCCTGCCAAATTTGGGTTGTGGAGGCACAAACAGGAAAGTTAAACCTTTGAAGTGATTCAAAAGCACAAGAGCTGCAATAAATACAAAAGGTGGCTCAGACTCCTGAGGGATCTTCCTTTAACCAACTACCATCTCTGTCCAAAGCATGCAAAGCCCATATGATCCTTTCCAAAAGTTTCCGCAGGTTTTGTACCCCAACACCAAGAAGCCAGGTAATGGCTGAGGACCTTTTCTTCCTGCGAGACCAGGAGGTTTATGCACGTGACAGAGATAACCTCAGCACTACTATCATTTGGTTTGGGAGATGAACCTTGTTGATGAGTCCAAGACACGCTCCTGGGAATGGTGTGAATCCTTGCAAGGCTGCTCCAAATTTCCTCCATTGGTACTCCAATTTTTTTGGGGAAAAAAACCCACAACTAAATCAGCACAGCAAGTTAGAGCAGAGGAAAACAGACGCATGCTCCAGAGTTCATACCCTTTCTGTATTGATACAGCATCTGTGAGTGCTCCCCACCGGGACAGTGCAGGACAGAGGCTTCTGCCCGCCGTTGATTGCAAACTGCTCTCCAAAATTCCTCAGGGACATGCAGCTTTTCCATAGCGAGCGGAGTGCTGCAGCCTCATGCCTGGGAGCCATGAGCCCTTGACTCAGGAATGTTGCTGCCTGGACATGTGTGTGTCATGGGGATAAAGGTTTTGGGGATGCCTCATGTGAAGGAAAGCCTGGGCTGTGCTCCTGCACATTCTAACACAGCAGTGATTTCTGGACCTAATTCCCTCCACACCACTGGACTTAGCTGTGACAGCTCTCTTTTCCCCAGCCCCACTGCTGCCTGGAGTACCAAAGAAGAATGACAGACACAAAGATGGCAAACTACAGCTCCCAGGGGATCCACGCCAAAAGGTGAAAGAATTTTAGCTTTGATTTGTCACTGGTGGATTTCCCACTGGTGGATATAGAAAGAGCCTGCTTTTCTATTCTATTCTCTATTGCTATTCTGCACATTCCTCCGCTCAACGGCCCAATTTCCTCCTGACAAAGAAATTCATTAGGAAACTTTCAAGCCGATCCCAACCATGGCAGCTAGTTGAAATTGCTCAAGTCGTCTCCAGAAAACCTCTTTACAATACATCCATCTCCGTCTCCCTTTGCATCCCCTGGTAACTGATTCGAACTCATAATGACCTATGAGCCACCTGCCTGCTTAGCTTGGCTCCGGCACATCCCGTGCCTGTCACGGCAGAAATACATCCTCACAGATTTATTTCCAAGCATTATTTCGGCACCGAGGTTGTTTCTCTCGGCAACCCTCTTTCATGGGATAATTGTAGGAGAGTTTGCAAAGCTGCAAAAACCTTTACGGGCTGATTGTTCTTCCCCTGTGAAGTAAGCAGGCGTAGGAAAGGAAGGATTTGAGGGGAGGATCGGGTGATGTGCAGGACATGGAAAAGAAGCAGGAGATCCAGCACAGCCGTGAGGATGAAGAGATGTAACTGGCCACACTCAAACCATTGTCCCCAAAGGACTGCGCTGTGGCTCATTAGCCAAAGAAGAAAGGCCTAATTTTAGATTGGATGGCAATTAAAAAGCATTGTATTATCCTTCGTGTGCTAAAACAGGCTGTCAAAATCTTTGGGTAAAACAGCAGTTAAATGAGGGGCTGACAGAGACTTACAATAAGGAAAGACAATAGCATCATTATACTGGGATTTATCTTCCCGAGACAGGATTGTCCTCATTATTCAGGAGCGGTGTACCCAAAAGCCACTAATAAGGCTCCCTCCCAGGATGGAGATAAATCCCAAACCTTTCGAAGACTTTGGAATGTAAATGCTCTGCAGCATTCAAAGCACTCTTTGATTTCGGCGCGTGCATCACTCGTGCCAGCACTGTCACTCCTGCTAGAGGTTAAACAGGCTTTGGAGGCTTCATGGTCCAGATCAAATGGGACCAATGTCTCACTGGGACAAGGGGGACAGACATTTGGATCAGCTTGGAGGTAACTGGGATGTCTCAGCCACATGGGGCATGACCTCCTGAGTTGCTGTGGCTACAACTAGGATTGAATGCCCACAGGGAACTGGATCATCTCTGTGTGATGTGGAGGCTCTCAATTCCGGACGAACCAAGGGCATTTAACAACCCTCCTTCCAAAATGCCACAGGGAAGAAAACTAGTAGAATCCAAGTGAGGGGAGAGATGTTTTTAGAATGATGCCAAACTGGCTGGTGTGCTCCCATCCTCCCCAGCGAGCTGAGGGAGCCGGAGATGGCAGCTCAGCTCTTCAATGCTTCGTAGCATAATTAAAATGCATCGACCAAAAAAAAAATCCTTCCCATTCATCATACAGGAAAATCTATGCTTCAAAAATAAGTAGGACGCTTCCTTTTTTAACGTTATAAAATAATAGGGTAAGCGTTGTATTCAATCCATAGATGGGAGGTGCCACATGGTTTCAACTGCTGTGCTTTCACCTTCAGCCTGCTCAGAAAAACCCACCACAAAAATCCCAATAAAACCCTTAGGTGCTGATATAGATTTGGAAAAGCAAATCAGTTCACCTGTCAGCAGCAGGGTGGAAAACATGAGGTTTTCTTTCTGCATTTAAAAGGACTCAGGGGGTGCAGACAGCTTGGGGCTGGCTCCTGCCTCCCCAGTGCTGAAGTTACCATTGTACTCCACCCCAGCACCAGCTGCTTTCCTACATGTGAATAAGGACTGGGATATAACTCAGAAGCTTCTCCTAGCAGAAACGATGCGGTGCCCATTTTCCAACCTCCAGGTGGAAACCCAGTTCCTTCAATGGCACCAAAGGTGCCAAATCCCAATGCCAAGGCACAGCCCGTTTCACCCACTTACGTCTGCTGCCTGTTGGAGCTACTGTTATGGGAAAGTTGGAGGAGGAGAGCCCATAAGTGTCATCTTTAAGAGACAGAGAAACTGTGAAAGACATTTTAATGTGGGGAATGGAGAACTTACAAGATGGGAATGTCCTGCCCTGCCCCCAGGAAGGCAAACCCAGAGGACACACAGGGTGGGAAACACCAGAAAATCTCTCATCTAGCTGAGGTTGGGGTAATTTTTAATAAGAAAAAACACATTTCCTGAGGCTTTCAAGGTGACTGCTGTGACGGGTCTGCAGGAGGAATGTGGGGTGAGGCAAGGGAGATGAATTAGAGGCTCATACTGATGAGATTGTTTTCACTGCTGGAGCCTTTGCAGAGAGCCCAGGCAGCCCGGCACTGACGGAGGCATTTATTTTGCAGTACTGAAGTATTTTTCTAGGCTTTAAGCATCCAGAGTGCAGCAGATTTGGTGATCGAGCCCCCTAACTAGTACCCCTGCTTCTTTCTCCTGTGGCAAACTACAGCTATCATGCTGCAAGCACCGGGCACCAGGTCACCGAGTCAACTCACAGAGATCTCACAGCTCCTCTGGGCTCATCATCACCATATTCATCCAGTAATGAAAACCTGTGGTTACTTTAGCTGATGCTGCCTTATGATCTTCCCTGGAGCAGTGTAGGAGCAACAGCATCCAGCCCCAGCATCTTACTGCCTGGTCCCCTGAGCCACACAACACGGTGCTCTCTCCTCCAAACTGTTTGTCTTAACAAAACCATTTAATCATTGCCTGTTTATATTTCACCATTCAGGACTGAAAACCTTTTAAATAAATATTTAATGACTCCTGTTGGGTGCTGGGATGATAATGGGGCTGGTAGGCACGAGAAGCCATGCACCCGCGGATAAAACCTGCAGCAATATGAGGTCTCTTATTTTATTGTTCCTGATGTTATAAAGATTGACTCTGCTATTAGAGCTTCCTGGAGGATTTCTCCAGGATAAAATCTCTGACTAACAGAATTTAATCAGTTTGTGATGAAAACTAAATTTCAGGTGGCAGCAGCTTTTAAATAGGTGTAACTTTCTGAAAACATGATCTTTGTTTTGGTAATAAAGCATCCTGCAGACACAACCTGCCCAAGCCTGTACCACACACAGTGGGCACGGTGTCCCCCATTCCCAGTCCAGGGGATTGTGAGTACTCTGGCCCATCACTCTGTTCCCTATGGACCTGAGCATAGCGGTCCAGCCCAGGGACAGCAGAGCAAGTTAACAAGGAACTAATTTAACAGTAGTTTAGCATTATGCAGGCTTTAGGAATAACATGTTTGGCCAAGAGAAGAGCTTTATTTAAGGGTAAAACCAGCAGGGCTGGGTTTTGCTGTGGGTGGGTTTGCTCCAGCCTCAGCTCTGGGACCGGGGGGCCCAGCCTCTCGCCTTCCCCAACCACCAAAGAGAGGGTTTTTGTGCCTGGTGCTATTCAGAAAGCACCACTCAGAAAACACTATCACCAAGGAAGGAGGAGAACTTAAAGCACACAGAGGAGCAGATTGAAGCCGGCAGAGCAAGCAGCCCCAGCCGTGCCAGATGCTCCCGCAGGCTGGGAAGCGCTGTAGCTGCTGGACTCTGAACACAGCAGCTTTAAGCTAACGGCGCTGGCAGCCTCCCGGGAGGAGGAGAGGCTCCATCTGCACCCGAGCCAAGTGAGGAGCTCTGTGGCAGCAGATGAGCCGTGCCAGAATGGGGGCTCTGCCTGCGGGAGGCTGTCCCAGCTGGGCTGAGGGGCTCCCCTCCTCCTGTCCTTCTCCACTCCACCCCTGACCCAGTGAAGTTCAGCTATTACACAGTGTCAGGAGATGAATTACATGAAACGATAATTACATTACCCTTGCCTGCTCTGGGCAAAATGCAAAAGGTCATCTTCCTTCCCCTTGCTGCCTGATCTTTAATATGTTAGGCCACTTATAGACACTGCCGTGACAGTTACAATAGGTCCAGAGGGAGATGCTGCACTGGCAACTAGCACATTCTTCCTCTTCTGCAGGACTTCATTTGGCTGGGGACAGCCAGAGCTGCACTGAGCCCCTCTGCTTTTGGAGCAGGGGGTTCCTGGAAGGCTGTGTGCTCAGCACAGTGAAGCAGATAGAAAAGCCATCTCCTAACCCAGAGGGCCTGTAGGGTTTTCTGGGGGCAGTCACCCCAGTACAGGGCAGCTTTTTCATCCCTCAGCTAGGAAACTGCTATGACTTTAGGAGCAGCAATGCCTGAGTGAGTCTAAATGCTGCTGGCAAGGCCAGTTGGCAGCACAGGACAGCCCAAAACCATGCAGAACATAGGGCTGCATGGGGTATGCACCCCAGAGACCTCTGCAGAGGCTTTCACCACTCCTTCACCCCCCTGAGGTACCTCCTTGAGGATAACTGCACCACTGAGAGACTTCAGGTACCTTTCAAAGACACGCATGAGATGACACTAAGGCTGCTGATTTGGGTCTTGATACAAGCACCGAAGTCTTAAGGCAGGTTGCAACCAGTGCCAAGCACACACTGCTGTGTAGCCTCAAGCCAGCATTAGAGGTTACTTCAGGCATACCTGCAAGACCAGAACTCATAGGGACATGGACCAAGACGAGACACCGATGCCATGGGTTTGGGGTGAAGGCCACCCCATGGTGCAGCACACCCGTGCCGCAGTGAGCACAGGGCTGGGGTCCCTTGTGGGGAGATGCAGCTCCCGGGTGTGCAGCCCTCTCATAAGGTGAGAAGCCGATTTCCTGCTTTTCACAGCAATTTTCTTCAACTCCAATAGCTACAAGCTGCTCTACTGATTGTAAATAAATACAAGGGGAGCTTGGCCCAAAATAGAAAGCAGAGAAACCTCCCTAGCTCAATAAACTATAATAAGCACTTGCAGGCAGAGAAACTGTAATTTGCAGGGCCAGCTCTCCCCATGGGATGCAGGCTGGGCCAGGCTCTGGCTGGCTTCCCTTCATTGTGGTCCATCAAGGATGAGAGGAGGGGGGCCTGGCCCCACAACAGCTCTCCAGAGCTGTCTGAAAGCTGGAGGCTGATCCCCGCCCAGGGCTGTGCTGGGAGACCAGGGGACTCCTCTGACACACATGTCCCTGCCCAAAGCTGAGGGTACATCTGATTTACAGCTCCCTACACCAGAGACACTCATAGCACAGCCCTTGCAGAGGGCTCAGTCACAGCTATTTCTTCAGACATCATAAAAAATGAACAAATTAGGTGAAACAAGTGCCTGCATGCACATCCCTTCTCCTTCCCCCCACATCCATGGGATTTGGAACTAGATGACCTTTGCAGGTCACTTCCAACCCAAACTATCTTATGATTCTATCATCCAGCCATGTCCTCCTACGGCCAGGGATCCTCCTCTTCCTCCTCTCTAAATCAGGAGCCCCTCACCCCTTACCCTGCAGTCAGCAGGGTCGCCCCTCCGCAAACTCATCTATGAGGGGGTGACTGCGCCCCATTGCCCTCAGGACCCCCAGGCAGCTCTGCCCTGGGTGCTGGTGGTGCAGAGAGCAGCAGGCAAGGACAGCAGGATGTTGCCTGCAGTTTGTTTACCCCATCAGCAATGCTGCACCAAGGGGTTTAGTGACACAGCTCTGGCATGGCGAGCATCCCCACGGTGGCTGTCACCCCAGGAAAGGCTCTATCCTGCCAGACCCTAGGCCCCC
>NW_009910123.1:42039-47252 GCF_000696875.1 Nestor notabilis
GGAGCCTAAATCAGCTCTCAGAGGTGTGTGGCTTTCCATGTACCAGGCTCCAGTGGGAGGTTAAAAGCACAGGCAGATTTTCCAAAACAGCTGACAGATTTGTGTGACACTGTTATAAAAGCAAAAGAGACAGCAGAGGTGATGGTTCACAGGAACAAGTCACCAAGAGATAGTGGGATTCACCATCTCTTTATTTTCCATTAAACCCCAGTATCCTTGTCAACCAGGACCTACTTTAACCAAGCACATATTGAGCTACTGGACTAGATCTATGGATCCCCGATAAAACAGCAGCAACCTAACGTCTGCCTTGTCTCTGGAAGGGTCTGTGGATCCAGTTCCTGCTTTGTCACTGCCCTGCCTGTCTGCAAACAGCCACTTCCTCCTCAAAACAGACGGGGCTCTTTTATGGGCCCTCTTGAAAAGCCTGGAGACCATAAAGCAGCTCTGCCAGCCCTTCCCTAACCACGCTCTGGCTCCTGACCGCAGGAACCATCCAGCCCTGGCCAGCCCCCGGCAGCGCTGCGCTGGAGGAAGGCTGCTCGAGCAGGGCTCATGGGTCAGCATGAGCTGCTGGGCTGCAGAGGAGCTCTCCTCCTCACTGAAAGGCACCCAGGCATAAAGCTGAGCCAGGCAGGGGGTGAGACGCCTCCAAGGGGTGTCTTCCACCCCAGGCAGGGATGCAGGGGGCAATGGAGGTAGTGGTCTTGGGCTTTGAACCAAAATCCTTTGGTGGGGAGATGCATTCTCAGTTTAAGCATAACAGTCATGATTTCTCATTTAAAGGGTGATGCAGATTACATGGAAGAAGGTGTCCTGTGCACTATGCACATGCCCTGCATACATAGACATTCACTCTGAGGCTGCCCAAAGACCCAGAAAGCAAAGGCTCATGACTTCTGTGGGTGAGGACAGCTGATGCCCTCCAAAGATCGCTGCCTAAAAAACCTTTTTTGTGTGGCTCAAAGATGATTCCCACCTCCAGGGCACTGGGGGCTTGGAGTGGGCAATGCCACTCACCCAGCAATAACAAATAGGTCCTGGGGAGCATGGCAGCCTTGCGAGTGAGAGCTGGCGCCCCATGGCACACATCACCTCTGCAATGACCTCGTTCTTCAAGGAGGTGGTCCCCAAGGGACATCTGACCCTAGCAGACATGGGGGAACACTGCCAGACTGATGGGGTGTCTCACACAACTGCCACCAGCAGAGTATCACCATCACAGGCTCTGGAGTGACAAACACAAGCTGGTGAGCAACCTGCCTCTCACAGCAGCTCTGTGAGCTGAACATCCACCGCGATGCTCTGTGCACAGCCTCACAAGAGCACCTTGCCACCACAATGCTCCATGCAAGGCTTTACAAGAGCATCTTGCTGGCCTCTCCCTGCTTTTGGTGCTGGTCACATTCAGGGGAAATAATGTTATTTCATGTCCTGCCATGGTCCCAAGAGACTATGTGGCCCCACCAGCTTGGGACCAGTGAGGCCACAATGCCCTCTGGCCACCTCTATCACTGGCTGCTTAGTGCTGGCCTGGCACAACAGTTTTAGCTGTTTGACTGTAGCAAGTTCCTTCAAGCTTGTGGTTTGCTATTGTTGCTCTCTAATAACCTGTAATAGGTTTTTCTCCTCCAAGATAAGATGTAGCAGCAGCGGTTTGCCATCGTATCAACACTATCAGGCATTCTTGTCTGCTGTAGGTACACTGAGATAAAGATTTCAGAGTCCTTTGAGCTATGATGTAGAGCTTTCCACAATAGTAAATGGTGATATTTCCATTCAGTAGTGTATTTATATCTTCCCATAGAGGTCAATAACAGAGTATCCCTTGAGCTGGGAAAAATGATGAGTGATGTCTAGTAATTACAGAGACCATAAGGCAACAGTGAATCTAATTTTGACATTAAAAATCATGACAAGCACCTCCATTGCTTATTTTATTTGCTAGCTTGGACAGTGATGTCCACTGCTGTGCAAGGAACGGTTGTCTGCACACAGGGCACGTTTTGGGGTGGTTGGAATCCAAAGCAATTAACTGCTTTTGCCTCTATCAGTTTCCTGGCATTGCGTCTGACCTTGCATACGATTCACCTTCCTCATTTGTGTTAGATGTTTGCAAGTCATCTTGCTTTGAGCAATGTAAGCTGCAGTGGGGATTGAAATGTCTGATACTACCATCCTTCCCCTCTTCCTTCCCCCCGAGCCAGCCGGAGCATTTTCAGAAGGCATAGTTTATAGCTGCACATTGCAAACAAGCTGTAAGAGCTTACTCTGAAGATGAATTGCACGAAACAACTCTCCAATGAGGTGCATTTTGCATTTCAAACACCATCACTCCAAATGCCCAGCTGTCTTTGCCAGAGGAGTCGATGGGAAAAAAAAAACATCATTCCCATTTCATACAAATACCCTTGTTTGTGTTTCAGTTTTAGAAATCCAACGCTTCTCCACAGCAGAGAGACCTTACAGCTTCCCACATGCAGAGTGGAGGAGGCCAGCAAGAGCTCCAGCAGATCTGCAGGCAGTGAGGCTGAAAAGCCAGGCTACTCGATTTCTGCCTCTTGTTTGGAGAATCGGGTTAATACAGTGAGATTTTGGTAAATCAAAGCATGAGGCTTTATTTCTAACGTCATCGCATTTTCAGCTTTTTGTGGTGTTTTTCATACCTTTCCCTGAAAGCCATAAGGCACACCACACTGCTGTTGGAACGATGCAGAATCACAGAGAACAGGGCTGGAACAGACTTCAAGCATTGGCCCCGCCTCAAGGTAGGGTTAGCTCTGTATTATTCCCAAGAGATTTCCCCCAAACTCTTCTTAAACACTTCTAATGATAGAAACTCTATAGCCTCCCCAGGCAAAACATCCCAGTGCTTAATTGTCCTTACTCTTACAAGATCAGAAATCTCTTTTTCTGCACTTGCAGCACTAATTCCCATCTTGAAACTCTGCAGGTTGAACAGAGAATATTCCTTCATTTAGATCGTTAGGGAAAATACTGACTCCTATTAGATCAAGGATGGATTCCTGCAGAAAGTCACTCAATCCATCCTTCCATTTGACAGCAAATCATTGACTTCTCTTGTCTGGTTTCCAACCATGTTTTGCACCTCTCCCACCGTGGTTTCGCGGAGACCTGCTTACCAACCTTGTTAAAAGGCATACCATGTGAAACACAGCAAAATCCTAGCAAAGCCAAGACCTCTGACATCTCTGGCTTCTTCTCAGCCCAAAATATTTAGTCTCATCACACAGAGAAACCAGATTGGCTTGACGTGTGTGTGTGTGTTTTCTTTGGGGGAGGCTTGTCTTTTTTGTACTTAGAAATGATATTTTTCTGGGAGCCGAATTTAAACCAGTTGCATTGCAGTGCTAATAACAGTTCTCCATGCCTCCTCTGTTTACCCTTCTGTAAATACAGCTTCTACCTTTGCCTCTGCTGATCTCCTGAACAGTGTAACAGCCCTCAGATGGCTCCTGCCTGTTCTTTGGCTAATCGAGGATAAAGCTCTGGCTTTGGTCAGCATGTAAATACTTATCTGCAGCTGATCCTTATTACCCACCATAGTGCCTGCTGATTGCACAGCACTTCACACCCTGAGCTGCCTTCTCACTCCACCCACCTTGCCCTTTGGAATGTGACCTGGCTTTTAGTCCTGAAGGTCCATGATGAGCTGGGACTGAATTGAGACAGCCCCTGCTACATCTCCTGTTCCAAGGTTTGGATGGTTCCATGATTTACCCAGAGACTTGCTTTGTCTTAAAACACATAGGTCAGCAGCCTCGTAATATGTGACCATATTTCCAATCACTCGTAGTTATCCAGTAGGTCCCACATCTCCTATTCTCTAACACTTGCAGCAAATATGCATGTTTTTAATACACACAGCAAAACTATCTCCCTTTTCCTCTCTTTTTTCTCAAAGACAAGATGCTCCCTGTTCTGACACCATCCCATACACAAGAATTATTTGGCCTCAGTCATGGGCTACCCAAGTGTACTATTAAAGAGCTTTCCTGGGGATCTCTTTGTCTCTATTTTTTTGATGGCTCCTTCAAAGTCTTTATAGAAGTGGACAAACATCATTTACCAGTCCTACAGGTGAGAAATGAAGCCACCCAGTGAAAATCTGATTGGCCAAATCCAAGAGCACAACCGCAGAGTTCTCCTTTCCCTGGACTCACCGTCCTTGGGTGGTTAATGCCACCTCAGGAGTGTTGAACAACTTCCAGACACATGGATTTTGGTTGTAACCCCCTTCTTTACTCCTTACCAGGCAAGAAAACAGAAAAAGATGGAAAAGCGCAGTGCACGTTTGCAGCTCAGTTGCTGTGGTCTGTCTTCTGCCAAGCCAGTCAAACCAACAAATCACTGTCAAATCTATCTTCTTCCAGTGGTTGGTCACATTGACACGTGCAGAAGATATTAATTTCAAGCAGCTCATCATCCATTTCAGTCAGGAGAGATCAAACACAATGTTTGCTACAGGAGGTTCATGGCTGTGACAGGCTGTTGCTTGATGAGTTCAGAATAGGTGCTCACAGGACAGAGAAAGAAGGAAGGACAGCTGAGATGTGGGGCTTTGTGCAGATGCACATGAAATCCAGCACAAGCTATTGCTGAAGCACAGCGCACCAGAGGACGCAGACAGCTGGGAGGTAGCACTGGGATTGTATATTACAGCTGGCAGCATTACAAACAACTAAAGGACGATTGTCCTGACATTTTTTTATGGCACATATAGTTCTTTTTAATAAGCATTTCTTTCATAATTGCATCTGTTCCCCAAAGGATTTACTGCGGATTAGGAATCCCAGGCGAGTGCAGGGAAGCAAACTGTGGTTAATTATGCTCAACTTGCTCAAGGTGTGCTGTGGGTAGACACACAGAGGCTAAAGATGAAAAAAAAAAAAAATAAAGGAGAACAAAGTAACCAGGTTGTTTTTCTCCAGCGATGAAGCTCCGAGTAGGGAGAAATCCTTCGAAACTGCAGTATTGCCAGGCAGTTCAGGGAACTGTTGTGGCTTCCTACCAACAGCATCCAAACGTGTTCGGTTTGAACAGGGCAGCCAAGTTCAGCCTGATAAACCTGAGCATTAGAGTGCTTTGATAGAGCTGGGTTTAGACTGAGTGGAGGTGGAGAGACAGGGGAAAGCAGAGGGGCTGACTGCCAATAGGTAACCCATGAAGATGGTCCTGCCCCATCCTGGGGA
>NW_009910123.1:47283-65685 GCF_000696875.1 Nestor notabilis
CTTGGAAGCCAGGTGGGGACAGTGACATATCCCTGCTTAGGAAGCCCCAGAAGGGAGCAGGATGAGGCTCCCTTAAGCACCACTGCACCCCATTCTGTTTTGCAGGACCCGGGACCACAGGAGAAAGAGGCCACGTTTGGCCAAGTCCCCCCACCTCTTGGCAGCAGCCCCTGCAGAGAGCAGCTGACAGAGCAGGCACACTTTGTTAGCATCACAATCCCCGTGTGCACCTCTGCCACCTAATCAATAAACCATTTTTCTAGTCAACCGAGAGCGATTTGTCACCGACATGGTGAAAAATACCCTGTTTATCAGGAGATGGTGCCCCCAGTCTCCAGCAAATGGCTGGAGAAGCCAACACTTCTGAGGTCTCTAGACCCCATCCATAGTGGCCTCATCGTCCTCCTCCTTCCAGGCAGCACCCACTTCTCTCCCACCTGCGTTGCCAGAAATAGATGCCACAGGAATATTTTATAGGAAAACAAGGGGGATTCCCTTCTCTCAAGGTCTCTTACCTTCAAGATTACCAGCGAGGTGGCCCTTCTTCAGACAACTTGGTTTTAGGAGCTGTGAACCACTGTGCAGTTACCACCACACTGACAAGAAGCCATGAACCATTATGCAATTACCACCACACTAAGCTCCATAAAAGCTCAGAGATACATCCAGCCCCCACCCCACAGAGTCATTTTAGCTTGGCTCAGACACTCACCTTTGTGTCCCAGCAGCTCAGCTCAGGCTGCTAGAGTGAAGATAGCAATACCCCAATTACAACTTCAAAGTCATTAGTCGAGGAGCATGGGCAGAAGATCACTGCTCTTTGGGGAGAGGGATGCTAGACCCTGTGGCTTCCTGCTCTCACAGAAATGGCACAGCTCATTCTGAAGCTGCTCTGATTTCATTTTCGGAGCACTGCCTCTGCTTCTCAGTCATCTACTGAAGCTGCTTCCTGCATTCTGGGTTCATCTTTTCCAAGAGAAACACTACATTCTGCACATTATGTGATAGAATAGCACATGGAAAGCAACGAAAGGGTTAAACACCAAGTATGAGTTTGAAAACTATTTGATCCAAGCAAGAACATTATTTTAGGATGGGGAATTTCTCCCTGTAATAAATATATATGGGAAGGAAAAAAGGCTGCCAGTAGAATTACTCATAATGTTATAAATGAAAATGGATTTGGAGATGCTGGGTTTTTTTGCACAACAAGAATGACTTTTAGACCATTAAGCTGGAGACATTCATTACTTTCTTTCCATGCTCACGGCACAAAACAAGGATTCTTAGATGTGAGTACCCAAGAAGGCCACACAGTGGCTCGTTTGAACATTATGAAGGACACAGCTGTACATTAAATAAAAAACAAGAGAATGAGGAAAATATGTAGAGACTCGCTCCGTGGCTGATGCATTTCATGTGAGACAGTTTGGCAGTGCTCAACCGGGACACGCCTGCAGGAGAGACTGAACTGCTTTGCAGTGTCCATGCACAGCTGGGACCTGATGCCCATATTGTACCCACATAATAAAGAAGTATGATGAGCGCAACTGCAATTACTGCTAATAAATAACACCACATAATAGTAACTAGATGCAGGTTGCCTGCTGATTTTCAGGCATGGAGAACCAGTGCTCACCATTGCTATGAACCCAGGGACATCACCAGGCACTGGTACAGGTGGAAAAGCACAAGCGAGAAACAAAGGGGGAACACATTCACCCCCAGAAGAGTGGCTCTGGTCCGGGCAGGGCTGCCCAGCGTGCTGTGAGCCTGGAGGCAGCAGCAGGAGCTCTGCTGGAAGGATGGAGACTGGATGCTGTTTTCAAGATCTGTCAGCCAGGCGCTAAATTCCAGTAGAAAAAAAGAGATGAAAGAGCAAGGCAAACAGTTTAAATGACCCCTAGAGGCACATCCAAGTTAGAGCACAGGGAAGGGGACAGTCATTCTGGAGACTGTGCGCTGAAAACATGAAGCAATAAAAATAATGTAAGAACTCCCCTGTTTCCTTGTAGCATCGAGTGTCAGGAGTCGGCTGCTGGGTACGTGCACTGGTGTCAATGGGCCAAAATGTTCCGTACTGTGCCATCATACAGTAAGGGGCACAAGGGGAATGTTGGTATTTGCTGCTGGCAGTTGTACTTAATGAAAAGTGGGATCAGACCATGAGAGTGACCACGACAGAGATGCCATCCGTCATCTGAAGCTGGAGGGATGGCTGGGGGCAGCTCTGAGCAAAGGTGAGATGCTGTGGATGAGCACCATAACCTCCCAAAGCTCTAGCCCTGTCCAGGAGAGCCAGCTTCACTGGAGGCTTTGGTGACAAAAGGTATCAGCAAGGCAGGAGGGAGGTGGAACACTTCCATCCCTGGCAGTGTTCAAGGCCAGGTTGGACACAGGGGCTTGGAGCAACCTGCTCTAGTGGAAGGTGTCCCTGCCCGTGGCAGGGGGTTGGAACTGGATGAGCTTTAAGGTCCCTTCCAACACAAACCATTCCGGGATTTTATGAAGCATTTCCCAAAATTAATGCTTTTTGAACCTGACCACATCATTCAGAAAAACATCCAAACTTGATTTTAAAATCACCAATGAAGGAGAACCCATCACGAGCTTGGCAAATTGTTCCCATTGCTGATGACCCATCCTGTTATGCTGGATTTGTCTAGCTTCACCTTTCAACCACTGGATCTTTGCATGCTAAATTGAAAACTCTCTGTCAACAATTTGCATCCTTTAACCTTTCCCTGGAGAGCTGCAGTTGCTGCAGCGTGAGGAGTTTGCTCTAACCTTGAAACTGCCTCTGAAATTCTGACACAAACTCAGCAAGAGAAGTTAAGAGGGGTAAGGAGGAGATTTGGAGTCTGAATGAAAGACATGCTAAAAATTGATGTGGGAAAAGGCTTTCTTAAAGAAACCAGACCGGTGGACTCATGGACATGAAGCCTGGGGATGCAGTGTCGACACCAAGAGCTCCCAGTCGTGGTGCAGAGCAGTCTAGGTGCCTGATGGAGATGTCCTTTCTTTCCACCCCAGAAACCCTGTGGAAGGCATCAGAAAACCAGGAGGTTTCAGAAACATTGAAACAAAGCATTCTGCAAAATCCCTGATGGAGGTGGTTTGCTGTGATGGCAACACCATCCTCATTGTCCCTTTCTGCTCAGGCAGAGCTGTCAAGTGGTTTCCCTTGTTAAACCAAGACAAAACATACTCAAAGCTAAAACTCAGCTCCCGCCAGCACTGCTTTCCCACAGCCCTGTGCAGCAGCTCTGGGAAGGAGACCTGCAGTGCGTGGCACCGCTGCAGGGGGTCCCTGGCTGTTTTCTCACGGTGTGGCATCACCGGCTGCACATCACAGGCAAAAGTGGCTCTGGGTCCCTTCTTTGGTCATCACACTGGGCTAGACCCAGCAGGGAGCCATGAGGTGGTCTTGGCATTTCACCAGTGGCTCCCCTGGCTCCATGCCCATGAGGTGAGCCATTGAGGTCCCCATCCTTCCTTGTCCCAGCTGTGCCAGGAATTCCCTCCTTGGCTGTTTCCTGAGTCATCTCCCGCTGGTCACCTCATTTTTCCCCTGAGCCATCTCCCCCAGGTCAGCCTGTCCCTGCTGCACAGACCTGCACAGCAGGGTGCTTTTGGGGATGGTTCCTGTTGTTTATCATGGCTCCTGTTTCCAGGATGATGACTAACACAGTGGCTGGCATCATAGAAAGGCCCAGCATGGTGACAGCACCTGCCAGCATGTTAAAGGTGTTTCTCCTCTCTCAGGATGCTTACTTGCGGGTGAGTATCATCCACATCAGGGATGCAGCAGGCACCATCCTGCTTCCATGCTGGAGCTGATCATAAGATCCCAAACTGCAGGAGTTCAGTACCTTTGCAGTCTTTGTGGAAAGGTCACAGACCCAGCCCGCTGCCACCCAAGTAACACAAGTATCATGACTATATTGCAATAATCATTTACACAGCACCTTTCAGAGTACTCAGACCACATAAAGGAGGCAGAGAACATGGCAGGATGAAGCCAGACAAATCAACACAGGCATCTATAGGACCAAGAGGGATTAAATGTAACAGGAAAAGCAAAATGCTACTTGTCCAACCCAAGATAAAGCTATGACTGGGGGAGCCCTTCCAGCACACTTGTGCTCAGGCAGTTCTGAGACCCCAGATACCTGTCACAGAGCCCAACTGGGGCTGAGCAGAGCTCAGGTACAAGGTAACTAAGTCAGACCATGCCCAGAAGGGGACGGCTGCCTTTTTGCTACCTTTTTTCAGTGGGGAATGAGATCTGACAGTCCGAACTCAAGGACTGAGCTCTCAGCTCCTGACTGGTGTTTGAGGCTGAAAGCAGTTAGAACTGGAGGCAGTCACAGGTGTCATGAGCATCCTCAGTGCTCTGCAGCCTCCAGGGATGTCTGGAGGGTGCTATAAAGAGCAAAGCAGACAAGAGAAAGGCTTGTTTGTAAGCTGCAACCATTACCCACTCCCCAGGCACAGAGGGTTGGCACAGAGAGCACAGCTGGGTTTAGCACTGCATGACGAGAGCCCAGGGGGTTGCTTAGGGCACAACACCTTCATTTAGACTCTGGCCACAAGTTTCCAGGCCTCTCTCCTCCCTATTTTGCTGTCAGTGCTTGATGAAATCACCCACCCAGGTACAATCCCTCTGTCCCTGCAGTCTCCCATTCCTTGCTGATCCCCCTGCAGAGCCCCCTGAGCCTGGTACCCCACCTCCCCTTCACCAGCAATTTTGGGATATGCTCTCCATGTACATGCCAGGGCAGGTGCTGGCCTCAGGCAGCAGCATTTGAAAGATGAGAAAAGACTTTAGGCAGTGATTTGGTGAAGCTGTGATCAGCTGCCATCTCTTGCCATAGGGGCTTGCAGAGATGCTCTCCTCCAGGACAACCCTGGGCTTACATCTCAGGAGAGCTCAGGGACATCCCATGGGGAGTTGGTTGTGGGCACCAGCAGCATACTCTGTGCTTGAAGATGTATTTCAGTTGCTGCTCTTGCTTGCCAGTGGCTGGGGGGCAGGATGCTGCTCAGGGACCCTAATGCAATGTGTCAGGGACTTGCTGGCTCCAGGGGAGGGGGAATGGCACATATTGGACTGTCACTGGGCCGGGGATGAGGATGAAGTCCAAACAGTGTACTAAGAAACTGGTTTTACAGTGTAAATCCTTTGGGATACTGTGGATGGACAGGCTGGCAAAGCCCGGCCATGGGCAGAAGTCCACAATGAGCTGCTGGTTTAGCCACTGCAATGGGAAGAGCCAATTTTGCTGTGGAAAACAGCTTAATAAAAGATCCTGAGTGACAATGAGCAGCATTGAGGGGGACAAAGCCACCTGAGCAGCCTGGTGGTGAGTCCTGCTACAAGCCCAGGGGTCTGCCTGCATCCTGCAGCACCTCTCATGGGGTAGGCAGGAGGAGATGCTCCACTCTGGGCATTTCCAGCTGCCTTCCTCAAGCCCTCCCGAGCTGCCTGCTGGCAGGGGGGTGCCTGTGTGGGATGGCACCCACCCAACCCCACTCTCTGGGGTGCAGGGCTCACTCCCTGCCTGGCACACACTGCAATTACCCTTTGGGGCACTCCTGCAATGCCATGGCTGTGGTTTATGCTACACTGAGTCATTGCCAACTTGGTTGTTAATTCATATTAGGGCCAATGTGAACACTGGCATGATATTTCTGGGATGATTTCAGACTGTTTACTGCTGTCGTGTTACCATGGTGATTAATGCAGCTCCATGCGATAGTCCTATTAAACACCTACATGTGGGGATGCTTCCACCGCGGATGAGCTTCCCAAACCCTCAGGAGCCTTTGACCAGCTCTCCCTGTGCCCCACACTCAGCCACATCCCTTCCTGCCCATCCCCTGCCCCCAGAGAAGACCACAGTGACTGCTGCAGGGTTTTGTTCTATTTCACCATGCAGTGACTTGACACCCCCAGGAAGCTTCCCAATATCCCTGGAGCACATGGGGTGAACAAAAGGTCAGAGCCAACCCTACGTGCTGGTCCTCACGGCTACAGGCTTGCATAATGGGTGTAAGGAGGAGAGATACCCACAAGCCTCAGGCCAGCAGTGGGCATGACCTTCAACCTGCACTTTAAAAGTCCAGGTTGTCACTGTCAGACACCTTTCTATAACCTCAGCATGGGCATGGTAAAGTGTGCACCCTCACTGCAGGGCTGCTCCCTGGGATGGGCAGCATTCCCAGCATGGCCTCATGGCTCTGCCTCACTTGTACAACATGTAGTACCTTACCATATCATATGTGCAATGTCTTCTAGGATCACTTTCTTCCCAGCAGCCCTGATCCAGTATTTATGAAGCCAATACTGCCATTAGTGCCTGCTCCTAATGCTGGGTATTTCCTAGGACAGGACACAAAGGATTGCCCCAAGTACAAGTGGAGTAATTTCTCAGCAAGGAATGACATGGTTCCTGTGCATCCCACAGGAGAAATAGCTGCAGAGTCCAGGGTAGCTCCTCATCTCCCTTTCCCAGTCTAAACACTTGGAGCCACCAGCTCCAGGGCAGGCAGCTCTTGAGTGATCACAGGAGAAGACCAGGGCAGTTGTGACCAAGGGGGGTCACCTACCCACAGGGTGGTTCTACCTGTGAGAGGAAAGGAGCTGAGATGAGTAAAACATTTCCCCCAGAAAAGCAGCCTCTCTGCAAGTGTTCACCAAGCAAGCACAGGGTGCATTATCCCCCACTCCCCTCTTCACCCTGTGTCTCTCAACGACTCCTTGTTTCAATCAGAGCACGCCGCAGCCCCAGCCACTCTCAGCAGAGATGCCCGGTGCAGCACAGGACCTGCAGCAGATACTGTTTTGCCAACTTGTGGGACAGCTTCTGCAAGAGGTGTCTCTACAGGGCTGTTGGAGGATGCTGGACCACGCAATGGTCCACTACAGTGCATTTTGAGAACACACCAGGGGAGCCGCTGCTCTTTATTCTGCAGCCTGAGCCTGCTCCTGCCTCTGCAAACCATGAAAATCCCAATCTCACACCATAAGAGTGGATTTTTACAGCAGACGCAGGGAGGTGTGTCTTAAGTGTCTTATGAAAAAGTCAACTTCCTCTTTATGGCACGCCTCAGGTTCACTTCATTTATTACCTTCACAAGACACCATTCTCCTCCTCTCTCAATGCCTGCTATAAGAAACCCTGGTGCACGGCACCCTGCTGATGGGGGATGGCTGAGCCCTGCCATCCTGGAGCAACAGCAAAGGCCATCTGCCTCTGCCTGACCTGGCCAAGCCCTTGCAAGGTGAATTGCCAGAGGATGAGCTCCTTCCTCCAGGCCAAGCACTGGCATAGGCCAGCGAGCACCCTGACTGGCATGAATGGCCAGGGGGACAGCCCATCCCAGGGGAATGACCTCTGGCAAACCCCTCAGCCTCCTGAACATTAATCTGCATCCACAGGAAGCATCTGTTTCATCTCCAACTATTGTGTTTTTCTGACATATTTATGAGTCTTCTGTCTCATTAATCTGGCTAGTATTCATAAGACTTTCCTTTCATGCTAGAATAGCTAAGGGCAAAAGCCTCTATTTATCTATTCTGTGCCAAGAAACCTCTCTCAGGAGTCAACTGGATGGAAGGTTTTCACCTTTTAAAATCCT
Source organism: Nestor notabilis (assembly GCF_000696875.1). Taxonomy (NCBI): domain Eukaryota; kingdom Metazoa; phylum Chordata; class Aves; order Psittaciformes; family Psittacidae; genus Nestor; species Nestor notabilis. The sequence continues at coordinate 54,928 of NW_009910123.1, forward strand.
TACTAGAGTTTGCCCAGCAATAAGTCTTATGTATTTTAGGAGAAAGTCAACTTCCTCTTTATGGCACGCCTCAGGTTCATTTCTTTTATTACCTTGACAGGATAACATTCACCTCCTCTCTCAATGCCTGCCTTTCTTCCCCCAGCCCACATCACCCTCACACAGCATTCCATCTGAATAGTGATGTGTCATCAGAACAGCCTTATGGGTGAGTCTCTGAAATAATAAAAAACAAACCTAAACATGATAGGACATTGCCTAAGTGGCTTCATGCTCACACCTCCTTTGGTAGGATCAGCTTGGATGCCCTGACCTCCAATGTGCTGGGACCCACCATGCTCTGCAAAGCCAAGGGTTCAACTTAGTTGTTTGGGGCTCATTTGGGATGCAAATGCTGCTCCAGGCATGCAGAGGAGGAGGACAGGCAGCCTTCCTCCAGGAGCTGGACATGTACAGAGTCAGGCTTGTGGTGCAGTCACCAGCAGGTCCCTGTCCAAAGGCACTGGGCAAGCACCAGCATGTTTTATTGATGGAAACAGCCTGCCCATCCATAACTTCACATGCCAGGCTGGCAAGGCTTATTTCCAGGGCTCTATAAATAATAATAACCACTGAGGTCTGGGCTGATTCCCCACATGGGGCTTCTTTCCATTAGAGCACTCTCTAGTAATTGCTTCTCATTTTCTTTTTTTTCAGGGGTCTTCCTAGCGTTGTGTCTGGATCAATATTGTAATTAAAACAAAAATATTTCAGGAAAGCCACAGAGCAGTAAAACCAGGGAAGCAATTACAGGAAACCTTCAAGCATTAGCACGTAAAGGAAATAAAGGAATAAAAGCTTTCAAACCCCCATTTGAAACACAAAAACATTTTGATGCAGCAAGTGGCTTTTTAAAGCATTCCCTTCTGGTTGGACTGCAGAGTTTGTATTTCACACTGGTTCAGTCACTCTGAAGAACATCAGGATTATTTCTCATGCGTTTCTGCCCTCACTTCCTCCCTCCATGCACATACCCATGCACATGTGTACCCATGCACAGAGATTCAGACTCATACCTCCTTTCAGCAGAGATTCAAACCAACCCCAACCACTCCCTCACATCATTTGCCTTAATGACCTCCCACCTCGGACCAAACCCAAGCACCAACACCATCCATCCTGTCACAGCTTTACTGCTACCATCTACTTGCAGCTTGCTCAACCTCTGGCTTTGCAGCCAGCCTCAATTAGAGGCACAACATCATATTTCCCCTCCTGACACACTGCCACTGCCCAAATAAAGCAGAGTGCCACTTGATGAAGCCCTTCCCAATTATCTGATCAAGCAAAGAGAGGGAGCAAACGTGCTGGAAACAGATGGGGCTGATGATGGCTGGAGAAGTCAATCTGTTTGTCTACTAATTATTTAATGCACGAAACAATTTCAATACTCAACGCCCTTAATCCTGGGAGTTGCTTTGCTGTTAAGTATGGGAGTCAGGCAGTGCATTTCTCATTAGCATTTAGCACCAGGAGCCCTGGATTAGCCAGCATTAAAGTTTGGAATAAAAAATGAATGGGAGTCAGACAGCTTATTCATCATCCATGAGGAAGATGTCAAGTTTGGATATCCCAGCCATTATTGTAATTGCCAGCAATATCCATCCATAAATGCACATCCAGCAGCATCAGTCTCCTTTTGCCGCTGCCCAAATGGTTGGCTCTGCCTGCCTGCCCCTTCTCCTGGCAAAGGTCCTGGCTGTTTTGGGAAAGACCCAGTGCAGAGGCTCACCCTGATGCACACAGATAGGGAGGACACCAGTGTCCCCTGCAACATACATGGTGCTCACAGCCAACATGTGCACGGGCAGGTACGGATATAGAAGGGCTGTCAGCTCTGCACATGATGTTAGCCAGCATGTCTGATGATCCCGCTCCAAGTGAGAAGAGGTCTTAGATTAAGTAATAGAGCATGGTCTGAGATCAAGTGGTAAGCAGGGCACGCTGTAAATTAAAGCTGCTCTGTAAAGGACGCAAGTGAGGTGCAACAGCTCCAGAGCAAAGCAGCCTGGTTAGGAACGGGCCATCCTTGCAGCCTTGCCCTCACCCTGCCTCCACCTTTCAGTGCCATTGCCACCCTAGAGTAAATATTACATAGGCTCTAATGGCATCTGAGAGGCAGGATAAGAACACTTTGAAGATTCATGGGCACCTTCCCTTGAAGAACTAAGCACTAAGAAGAAACTCAAAATTTAAATAAAACAAGAAAAAAGGCTGGGAGTGAGCACGCTGCTGGACTTGCTTTGCAAGCTACTGATACTGCACAACATTGATGACCCAGCCCTGGCTCATGAGTCCAGCAGGATCATAGAATGATTTTTTTGAGAAAGGATCCTAAAGCTCCTCCAGTTCTAACCCTCTGCCACGGGCAGGGACACCTTCCACTAGAGCAGGCTGCTACAAGCCCCTGTGTCCAACCTGGCCTTGAACACAGACAGGGATGGGGCAGCCACAGCTTCTCTGGGCACCCTGTGCCAGCACCTCAGCACCCTCACAGGGAAGAGCTTCTGCCTCAGAGCTCATCTCAATCTCCCCTTTGTCAGTCTAAAGCCATTCCCCTTGTCCTGTCCCTACAGGCCCTTGTCCAAAGCCCCTCTCCAGGTTTCCTGCAGCCCCTTTAGGCACTGGAGCTGCTCTAAGGTCTCCCCTTCAGGAGCCTTCTCTTCTCCAGCTGGCCCAGCCCTCCCAGCCTGGCTCCAGAGCAGAGCTGCTCCAGCCCTCACAGCAGCTCTGTGGCCTCCTCTGGCCGTGGTCCAAGAGAACCATGTCCTTCTTGTTTTGGGGGCCACAGAGCTGGATGCAGACATCCATTCCCTGGTCCCTACGTCCAACCCAGCCACACTGACAGCTGCTCCAATCTGTGCCTGGGATTGGACTCTGCTGCAGGGGCACTGGTCCCTACTGCTGCCATCATCACAACTGGCCATGCTGCTCCACTTGTCCTCAGTGGGGGCAGGCAGGTGCTTACACTACTCCTTGCACCATCCAGCCCCTTCCTCTGCTCCCTCTCCTTGAACCAGGGCTGTCTCCCCACCCTCAATCCTCTCTAACAGGTACCAGTTTGACCACACACCCTTTTCCAGCAGCTCACTGCCAGGATGGAGCAGCATTGTTCCCCACCGGGAGCTCAGCAGCAGCACAGAAGGTGCTGCTTTTACAATGCCCCATAATTTTTGGGAGGCCCAGTGCTAACTCTTAAGCCTCAGCTTTATAGCTGTGGGCTCATGTAAATCTCCAGTATGTTATTTATCATCCCGCCTGCATTTCGCTGCCTATGTGGGCTGCTTTGCAGGCAGCACCCGCGATAGCAACAGGCTGTGCTGAGCTCTGTTACCGGCTGGACCCTGACACCCTGCTTGCATTCAGGGGGATGGAATCCACCAACACTGCCTTAGCACATAGGCATCCCAGGCACTTCTTCCCCATTTGCTTGCTCTCATTGAGCAGACCTTCTGGCAACGCCATTAAAGCATCTTGGGCTCTTGGATCCCAAGTGAAATCCCAGGTTCTGGAGTCAGGTGATGGCCAAATCAAGCCTTATATTGAAACAAAGATTGGATATCATGCATATACAGGCACCTGCTGCTTGAACCACCTGCCCCAGTCACATCTCCCCCACATCCAGGTGAGCACTAACATGTTGACAGCCATCATCGCCTTGCCACACAAACCAGAGCCAGGCACCAGCATCACCTCCCCCCGAATGCTGAGGGGCCTCCCAGATCTCCCTGCATCTGGAGGGACAGATTAGGCTTCTATTCGGCAGCATATATGAAACCACCACTTTCCTTCTCTTTTATTAAATTCAGCATGTGGTTTTTATGAGAAAAGATAATTACAGAAGAAAAGGTCACCGTTATCTTTGCTCTGTTGTCAGGGATTGCCTAAGCTGTTTATTGCATTGCGTCTCGACTGATCAAAACCCCAGCAGCGCGGCACCAGCTCGGGGCTGTCCTTGGCCAGACCCTGCCTGGATATCTGCTTACACATTTCATGAGTGTTTTATCCCTACATAAACCCACAGAGCAGCATCCTACCAGCCTGGGAACAGGGGTGCATGTTTTAAGTGGAGGGGTGAGACCCTCCTGACCACCCTTAGCTGGTGCCTACCAGCAGGCTGGGATGGAGGGATACTCTAAGGGGGCTTTTCTCTTGTTTTGCTCTCACTTTAGCAGCCAAAGGGGTGAAAAAAAAGCTCATTCATCTGATTTATGACTCCCAGACTCAGCAGGGTGCCCAGCAAGGCTTCCTGGAGAGGGAGGTTAGCACAGGGCCAGCCAAGGTCTCAGGAAGAGGTACTGGGTGCCATGATCTGCCATAGATTTTATCAACAAGGGCACCTCAGCTCAATGGGCCCACAGCAATGAAGAGACTCAAACCCCCACACAGAGCACCTGTCTGGCTTGTGTCAAGCCCTGGGTCTCCAATGAAGTCCATGGGGGTGGTAGTGCTCTGGGCAAGCTCTGCCCCAAGGGCAGAGCAGGTTTATGGCTGTCTCCCCATATAGCACATGGATCTCCTGCCACCACTGCTCTGCAACACCATCTGTCTGCCAGGAGCTGGCAAGTCCTTCCCCACTACTGTGACCCCACGTGCCAGTCCCATATGCACCCCATGGTGACAGCCCTCCATAGCCCAGGGCACCATTGGGGAAAACTATTCCCAGCACAACATGGGGGCACTTTTGGGAAGAGAATTGCTCCTGCAACAAGTCAGACAGGGAGTGCTGCAAAAGATTAGAAGCCCACTATATTGCCCAAAGACAGCAGCCAGCATCCAGGGGCAAAGCAGGGTGCCATGCTCATGGGGTGAAAACAAAGACGTTAAGGGCTAGTCCTCATCCCAAAAGCATTGGCAGTACCTGAATCTCAAAGCCGGGCTGATTGCTCTCTCCTGCCATGCCCTCCAAAACTCCCTTGGAGCTGGCCCTGTCCCATGTCCCACACCACGTGGCAGCAATGCTTGCTGCATAGGATCAAGACTGAGGACTCAGGTACCACTGCAGGAAGAAGGGAGGAAAGGGCTGCACATCACCACCAGTCCCACAACACCTCTCATGCCCTCCCAGTGTCCCATAAATGTTGTCGCTAGACCCATGAAGCAGCAATAGGGATAAGAACGTGCCTCAGGCATCATGGAGATGCTGTGCTGCAGGGGGTGTCCCACTGGTATGGCCCCAGAGGGACTCACTGGCATTTCTCAAGTCAGCTGTGAGCTCCTGGGGAGCACTGAGCCATCTCAGCCTCTAGCCACCAGTAAAACACCTCCAAGGAAGGCACGTTTTAGGCAGTTATCCTCAAGGATCTCACCCTGATGTGATGCAGCAAGGAGCAGCCTGTTTTCTGCCATTGCTTCTCTCTCACTGCTCAGTGGCTGGGGATTCATGTCAGCACCTATCTTTGCTCTCTCCCTCCCCATCTCTGGCTATTCCTCTCTTGTGCTGCTCAGGACAGGTCTGCAGCCCAAGCTTGATGGCTGGTGCAGGGGAGGCTCTTCTCTCAGCCTCTCTCCCCCACACACTCCCTTTTCTCCTCTGAACCAGCAGCAAAGGCTTCAGGCAGGTGAAAATTGATTTGCAATGAACTGGTGCCCTGCCAATGCCTGACTCATCCATTCACTCCACATACACCCCCCAACTGCTCATAAACCACCGAGTGCAGAGAGAGAGCTGCAGCGAGCACAGACATTCCTGAGTATTAAAAGGGTTGGAGAAAGCACTAACCCAAACCCAAGCCATGCAGCAGGGCTGATGAGGAGTCACAGCACACAGGGAAGATAGCAAGGATTTACACAGCAGAAGGTAAAGATCGGGAATCAAAAACCACTGAGGGAGAGAAGCTGGTGGGAGCATGGCTGATGGGGGCAGGGGGAAGGTGCTGAAGTGGTCCACACAGAGAAGCATGGTATATGCAAACATGGAAAGCTACAGCCACTGGAGCTCACACTCCAGCTGTGCCCTCTTGTTAACCCAGGATCATACCCCACATACAGTGCTTGGCCAACTTGCCAGTCACTGGGAGCAGGGGGTCTGGAGGAGCCTGTGTTTGAGTAGCTCACACAAACTGGTCCCCAGCTCACAGAGGGGGCACCAGTTTGCCTCCCAGGGTAAGAAAGGGTCTAGGCTGGATTTGCCTTTAGTCATCACCAAGCTTTGGGCCCCACTCCTCTGACTGGTAGCCAAAATTATTCCCCCATACTCTCCACATGTGGGATTGAACAGCACTGATTTATTGCCACTGATGGATGTGGGATTGCTGGAACTCACCAAGCTGCACTCCTGACTCTGTCTCATTCTCCTGCCCAGCACATGCCCACCCATGGGGTGGTGAGGAGCACTCATCCTCCACAGCCACGCTCACCCATCTGCCCCTGAGCTCAGACACCCCCCAAATCTAAGGAATTAGCATTAAAGCACCCTCAGAGCCAGCCCAGGGGTACAAGATCCACTGGGAACTTACACTGAGGACATCCTCGCCTGCTGAGAGCAGGCACTGGTGCAGCTGGAGCCTAGAAGCTGAAGGGGATGAGCCTCAGGGACAGGATGGAAAATGATGCTCTGGAAGGACGCAGGAGATAGGAACCGAATAATTCATCACAGCACAGCTCCTCCAGCCTGCCCAGAGGATGGAGCAGCCCTCATCCCTGTTCCCTGGCTCTCTATCAATGCAGAGCAGCTCTATTTCACATGAACCTAAGATAATTAAAGTCAAGCAAAAAAAAGTCTGACTCTGAATAGTTAATATACCCACACTGCTCTGCAACAAAAATACAGTCCCTCAACAGGCCTGTTCCAAATAATAATTCAAGTTCTTTAAAAAGCAGGTCAGCAGCACTGAGTAATAAGTTCATTATAATCTAATAAAGTTCATTAGTCCTTGAAAAGTCTATAACGCAAAGGCAGTATTACCAACAAAACCATCCTCTGGCAGGATCATTTCTGGGTGGGGAGAGAAAGGATTTGAGATAAAAGGAAATAAAAATAGGCAGCAAGAATTTGAAATAGGAGAAGACATTGCTGGGAGAATTGGAAACACCTAAAGTACATCCAGAGAGCTGTTTCTCGCCTGCAATAAAAGTGCTGGGCCTCACATATGAGAGAGAAAAGCAGCTATTAATAGCAGGGCAGTCGGGATGGCAGCTCACTTGTTTGTGGCTGCCCAGCCACTGCGCTGCAGAGAACAGTGGGGAAAAGAAAAATCCCGGCACAAGTGATAATAAAAGCCCTTAATTCAATGTCAGCAGGGTCTGGGTTTGAAGGAGGACAAAAAAGAGGAGGCAATACATGATTCAGCTCCCAGCCGCTCAGGGACATCTGTATTCAGGTCCCCTGCATGCACATATTGCTCCTGAAAAGTCAACAAGAGGAGTGAAGGAAAGCAAACAAATAGCAGGCAGCCTCCTGGAGCATCCAGCAGTAACCTTGTGTTCATGTATCCACAGGCACAGCATATGTATGGAAATTCGTGGCATGAGCTTGCAGGATGGAACCTGCGGCTGGAAAAGCTTTGGGGAAGCACCTCTGAGGTGTGATAAAGAACAGAGAAGTGGCAAATGACGGTCCCAGCCCCAGGAGAGGTGGTGAGCATCACGGCGTCACACCTGAACACAGCTATGGAATGAGTGTTGCTTGCTGTCCTGCTGTTGCTCGATTCAATTAAGTAGGGAATAGGGAATCAGCTGTAAATCTCAGAAGCTGCTCTGGGAGGGGAGGGGTCCTGGGCACCACTGCCCAACCCCACTGCAAAGGGCAGGGGCAGCACAGACTGCCCGCAGCATGGGCGGGAAACCCACCGAGCCGGCTGCAGGAATAAATCCCCACTAATGAGAGCCATGGACAGCACAGACCGGCACCAGCAAACAAATAAGAGATCCAGGAGGATACGTCCTTTACTGCGGATTTTGTGGCTGATCCCCTGGGATTTTGCACTCTGAAGGAAAATTATTAGTTTGGCCAAATTCTGACATTTCAGCATAGGCACCAAATCGAAGTGGCTTTGGCAGCCAAGCGGGAGTGATGCTGTTCCCCCCACATGGAGAGAGGGTACTGAGGGCAGAGACCTGTCCTGGGGGGCAGCCATCTCCAGGGCTTCCAGAGCCCTGATTCCCAAATGGTCCTTGCACCTTCCTGGGTGGATGGAGCCCTGCGGAGAGAGCCCAGTGCTACTCCCACCCCATGGGCAGTGGGAACGGGATCTCTGCAAGCAGCAAGGATGGGGCAGACCAGGCAGATGCTGCTGCTCCCTCCCCTGCTCTGCCTGTACTGGTCCTTGCCCTCAGGGAAATGGGATGAGACACCAAGAAGAACAGCAGCAATTTCTCCAGCACATATTGACTAATTTTTTCTCTTTCCACCCCCAAAAAGACAGTTATTGCCAAACAAGACAGTGACCAAACAAGGTTATAAAAGCTCCCTTTGCTTAAAAGGGAACAGGGATAAGGGGGTGGTGTTAAAATAAATACCTCACTTGAGACTTCATGTTTCAGGCCTTAAAATTTCCTCCTTTTTCTAAATCTCCAGGGAAAGTCCAACACATCCTAAAGAAAATTTTTTTGTGGCTATGGACAGTTTTTCACCAGATGCTTAACTTGACCCAGACTCATCCCTAGCCTGCTGCCACAGCCATGAGGCACAAGATGCTCCCCAGCCCCCAGGACAAACCAAACGGGTGTGATAGAAAGCCATGACTACAACAGTGAGCCTCAGACCCACTCTGCCATCAGGAAAACACAAACCATCCATACAGCAGCACATCCGAGACCCGCAGCCACTTCCCAGGCAGGATGTGAATAGCAACGAGGGTCCCAGGAGTGGGAAAAATACAATCAAGTTTTGGGCCAAAACAGTTTGAGCCTTTGTAAATAAAAAAATCATCAACACATGACATGTAGAATTACTGAGGAGCTTGCCTGAATACAAATAGAGCCTCGTGCATGGTTACTGCCCACCAGGGATGCCGAGGTGCTAGGAAAAAATTCAGCTCTTACAGGTAGCACTCAGCATCAAGAAATGATTTATAGCCAGCACACAGGAGGGAAAACTCTTTCCATAGCTAGTCCTGTGTGCCGTGCAGCCATAGTTATATATTGCACTGAGCTGCCTTTGCTGCACGCTGAAGGGCAGAGGAAATGAAAAAAAGTGATACACTTCCCTGACATTGCCCATCTCTTACATCACGCTGATGCCACATCAGACCCATGAGCTGCAGCCTCTGCATCACACCAGGGAGCCCAAGCACCCTCACAAAGCAAATTGACCCATGACAGGTAACATCTCCTGGCTGGTTTTGCCAACACCAATTAAAGCCTGTCACCACAGGGACATAGATCTGTCTGGTTTTTGCAGGTGGAGATGATAATAAAGCAGGAGACAGCCCTGGCTCAGCTCCTTGCTGAATCCCCCAGTGCAAAAGGTCAAGCAGGAAGGGATGTCCTCAAGCTGGAGCCTGGAGTTCCAGCACTTGCTCATGAACATGCCATGGTGGGTTTCGCAGGACAAAGATGCAAATTCCTGTGCAAACCCAGTGGCAGATTGACTGCTGGTCCCTCGGCACTGACCAGCAGCAGGACCCCAATGCATTGAGCACCCACGGAGGGAAGCCAGGCATTGGAGAAGGGCCGCAAAGGTGCTCCAAGAGTTGGAACAGCTCTGCTCTGGAGCCAGGTTGAGAGAGCTGGGCTGGGTCAGCTGGAGAAGAGAAGGCTCCTGAAGGGGACACCTTAGAGCAGCTCCAGTGCCTAAAGGGGCTCCAGGAAACCTGGGGAGGGGCTTTGGACAAGGGCCTGTAGGGACAGGAAAAGGGGGAATGACTCTAAACTGACAAAGGGGAGATTGAGATGAGCTCTGAGGCAGAAGCTGAGGGTGCTGAGGCACTGGCACAGGGTGCCCAGAGAAGCTGTGGCTGCCCCAGCCCTGGCAGTGTTCAAGGGCAGCTTGGACACAGGGGCTTGGAGCAACCCGCTCTAGTGGAAGGTGTCCCTGTCCGTGGCAGGGGGTTGGAACTCGTGGCAGGGGGTTGGAACGCGATGAGCTTTAAGGTCCCTTCAACCCAAACCAGTCTGTGACTTTGTAATCACCACCAGATAACTCCAGTGATCAACACTTCGGAGGACATGTCTTTGTTGGAGCTGCTTTGCACTCACTGGAGCCACTGTTGATGAGGCATCATCAGGCTTGTTTCTTACCCTGGAGTAATTTGTCTTAATCAGCCACAGAGGAGAAAAATAAAGATCTGAAGGAAAAACACCACAATCCATTCAAGCTACAGGAGAACATATTGGGAAAGAGCTTGAGGTAATGAACTTAAAGATTGATTCTCTTAACCAATGTTGTGATGGGCTGCAAATTAAAGCTAGAGGGATGGGGGAAAGGCTGCAATTATCAGAATATTGTGAAGCTGAGAGAAAACAGGAAGAGGCAGAGAAAAAACTTCCTTTATAACTACAGATAGTGTTTTAGATTCTGATTTCAGTAACACTATGTCAATTCTAAGTATTTCCAGAGGAACAACCTGTATTTCCTCAGAGGAACCTGAGCATCCTTGGCTTCTCACAGGTGTTTTTGGGATACAAGGGGGAAAGAAGAATGCATTTCTTAGTTGTTTCCTGGAGTCTAGATGCATCACCAGCAGCCAGAAAGCTTCAGAGCTGAATAGTGTTCTGGTAGAAATTAGGTATTTGTCAAAACCAGCAAGTCCCATGGCAATTCTGATCAAGTTCAGC
>NW_009910123.1:65701-72723 GCF_000696875.1 Nestor notabilis
ATTCCTCAGCCACCAACAGTCCATAGAGTCTAGGCAGAACCTCATTTCGCTCCAGGGAAATAGACTGGTTTTCCAAGTCAGAACAAATCTAAGATTCTGGAAAAAGCACCAACCCTGAGGGCACAGATGCCTTCAGACACATCTGCTCTCAGAGCAGCTCCCTATGGAAAGCACATCTGACAGCACCTACGCGTGACACAGCCGTTTGACAAGTGATGCAAAACCCAGCTTAAAATTGCTCATCAAACAATGTTAGGGGCAAACACAGCCTCTTCCAACCCAAATATAGCTCCAGACTGTACAAATCGTCTAGAGTTAAAAGAGAAGGATATCTAAAGGTCCAGGAACAGGAGGGAATGGGAGATGCAGGCTCAGTGTGAAATTGTCCTGCTTTTGAAGTCAACAGGAGTTTAGTCTTTGACTTCAGCAGGTGAGGATTTCACAGGTGTCTATAAACAGATCTGAAGCAGCTCTTCAGGGGATGTGGACAACACAGCTGTAGCCTGGTTTCACCCCAGGCAGCTGGGTAGTAGCCAGGAGCCAGACTCATGTCTGAGCCAGCCAAAGCAGCTCCTACATTCACATCCCAGTGCAGTGCAAGGAGCAGTCACTGTCCACAACCCATTTGGGCTGCTTCTGGTGTTTTGCCACAACCAAGAATCATGTCAAAGGGGCAGGTTTTCCATCTCCATTATCAGCAAGCATCCCACCTTTCAGCCCAGGGATGATGACAGGCAGCAAACCCACATGGAGGGCAGCACCCTGCCTCAGGAGAGGGAACCAGCCCCCAGAGATGCTCAGTGCTGTTCACAGCACTGAAATTGCTCAGCTATGAGACAAAGGCGGTCAGAGCAGAGCTGAGGGACTAAACAGTTTCAGATCTGATGTGCCGAACAACATTCCTAGGTCCACAATAGGTGCTGGTAGTGCTGCAGAGGCAATGCTTTGGTACGGGCTGCCCAGCCACACTTGGAGATGGTATTTCCAAGGCCAGGATGAGATGTGCTCCTACAACAGCCAGTCTGCAGGTGAAATAAATTTCCTTGGAAGTATGAACTCCAATTTTGCATCAATCCTTCAAACTGGGGAGGTTTGGCCAAGTCCACATTAAGATCATTTGCTAGTCCAGGTATGTCTGCAGAAGCAGGTTTCCATGTGACTTTACGATACTGGCAGAAATCCTTATGCATTTAAAGCAGCAAAAAGTGCTTCCAGCTTATGTCTCAGAGAGAACTGGCATAAGCCCTGCAACAAAAATACCTCCAGCTGGTGTGAGGTGACTATGCCAGGAGGGCTTGCAGGCCCAGAGCTACCTTGTCTAGCACAGGCCATGCTTCCACTGTGAGCAGGACAGATGCAGCACGTCACATCAGATTAGCATGAAGCTAAAACACTCATAACATACCTGCACAAGCAGTGACTTGCAACAAGACTATGCAGAGGGCTCCCAGCAATGAGAACTACCCTAGAAATGGTCCCACTGCTGCCTGCTTGAAGGTTAGCACAGCAGCAAGATGCAACAGCTTTTAAATTGTGTATCTCCAAGAAATGCTGCTTCCCTAAAGCTGTTTTGATTCCTAGAGCCATGGATGCATCTCCCAGACCCTTGGCTGATACAATCTGTTCCCAGCACAGTTCCCAGGCACTGCACACGCTTGCACTGGTGTTTCTTTCCTCCAAACCTTGCCAATACCAAGGCAGTTAAAATAATGATACAGTCTTTCCAGGAGTCTGCAATTCTGGATGGAAGAACAGACATTTACTACTTGGATCGCTAATTCAAGATGAAAGGAAAAAAAAAAAATCTCACACCACCAAAATACGGGACTATATTCCAGTTTCTGTAGAGATCCCATGCAGACAGTATGAAGCATGGTCCAGAAATGGCACCAGCTTTGGGCTTCCAAGATCTGGTTCTCCTGATGACCATCTTGGGCAAAGACTGCATTGCCAGCCTTGAGGAGCAGTGCCTCATACCTCTCAGGAAGAGACACTAAGGGGGATATTATTCTTTCCAGGGGTTCCAGGTCTGCCTCTTAGCTTATTTACTGTTTAAGTCCAGTTTGAAGATTGAAAGCAGCACCTTTTCTAGCACACTCTTGCTAGGATTGGTCTTGCCCATTTGTGGGCAGGAGTTGCTCTACTTGGAAGTGATGGCTGTGGACCTGGCAGGTAGTACAGGTCTACCCTGGGCTGTTACCAGTTGCTGAGGCATTCCAAGCAAATGCCACTTGCCAATTCTGAGCACAAAGGACAGGAACAGGACGGAGGAGACCTGACCCCAGCATGGGGTAGTGTGAATGGGGAGCCTGCTCCAGCCTTGCTCCCAGGACAAGGGGCAAGTCAAGGTCCTGGCTCAGCAAGGTCAGGAGTGTTTCATTTGGGCAGCAAGTCTCCTCACACAGCACTGTATATAGGAGAGTCCTTTGCTTTATAACTCATGGCACACAGGCAACACTGGCCTCAGACCCTCTTTTAAATTCCTCACAGTCTTCAGTTTTCTGCTCTCCATGTTCAGGGCCAAAATTGACGTCATGCATTATAACCCTCTGCTTTATGCTACTAAGGAGCGCCTTCCCCAACTCACTGCTCTGCCTGGCTGGGCTTACTTAAAATATTTCTTTTGATCTGGGTTTTTCAAAGAGTAATGCAAGTTTTTCCAAATACCAACATTGATTCAAGACCAACAGAGCAGTATTTGAAGTAGATGGGTTGTTTGTAGAGATGGGTTCCTGCTACGAGGAGTGGGCTTTACTGGCACTGGGTGACTCGGCACACAGTTGTTGGCACTCCAGTTGCAGTCTCAGTGCACTGCAGAAGCAGTGCAGTCTCCAGAAGCACTCTCAGTGCTTCTCACTCCCTACACATCACAACACCCCTCCCTGCTGGGTTCATGGATGGTTTCACAGGGGTGCAGGATGATGAACCAGCTGGTCAGAGGCTGCTGACAAGGTAGGGCACAGCCTGGGGCTGGACATGGATGTCCCAGTGTGCCATATGTTGTGCTGACCATCAGATCCTACGTTTTACATCATACCTCCACCCCCAACCTCAGTTTATCACCCTGTACATCCCAATTAGCACTCAGCTTTCTACAGGGTTGAAAACTGAAGAAAAACATCAAGCCCTGAGAGCAGGAGAGTGTGGGAGTTTGATTTGAAGTCAGGAACAGTGTCAGCATTCACGACTCCACTGTAATTGCAACAGAACAACATCACCTCTGTGAAGAGCAAACACCAGCAGTGCTCCAGCACCAATCTAGGCACGTATTGCCACACTTTGCGAGTTGGACCATGGGGCTTTGCTGTGCCACTGAGCTTCCTGCAGCACACACAGGGTGAAGGTTTTCCAGGCGTGTGGAGCATCCTGGGACACAAGCACTGGTGGAAGTGGCAGGTGTCCCTGCCCATGGCAGGGGGTTGGAACTGGATGTGCTTTAATGTCCCTTCCAACCCAAAACAGGCTGGGATTCTATGACTAAAGCCCCAACAGGCTGGAAGAACCAAAGGAGCACACTATATCAGCTGTACCCACCACAATACCCACCACATCCATGTGCCTTCAAAGAGATGGTGCTGGGTTATCCACAGCTATGGATTTGACTTTGGAGGCACAAACAGCTTCACAGGCACTTCCACTGCATGAGTGGGCACAGTGCAAGTATCACACCAGACAGGCACTGGCTCTGGCAATGATGCTTATTAACCACCCTGCTCTGGAGTTTATTTCCCCAGTAGAAAATGCTACAGAAATATATTGACTTTCCTTCATTCCCACTAAACACAACAAAAGGAGACCTGAGTTTCTGCTGCACTGTACTAACATGGTGCACACCAGAAGCAAACCCTGTAGCTCCTCCTGGGGAAGCTGGATGTGTGTGAGGACACAGCCCTGGACTCCGCTTACAAGGGAGAAAGGGCACTTGAGCCAGCAGCTCCCACCCCTTCTGCACCAGCCCAGACAGACCTGATCCACAGTCTCCTCCTCAGGTAACCTGGTGGTCCTTCGCTGATGCAGAGAAAGGGGGAATCCTTGTGCTGCTTTAAGAAAGGTGTTAAAGATAACCTGGCTGCCAGAAAGGACAGGATGGAGTGTTTGGATGGATAAAGAACAATCTGATTTGCTTTGTGCTCACCACAGCACCATCCCCTCTGCAGCACACCCCTACCTCATGGGTGAGCTTCCTATGCCACATCCAACCCTTTGCCCCATCTTAATCTCCTTGCAGAGCCCAGCCAAGCGATCTTGTAATCTCTTCTAATGGATGGCACAGTATAAGTGCTTTTGAAAACACAACAAAGCAGGAACAGGAGGCAGATTGGTACTCCAGGCCTTGTGCCAAGGTGGTAACAACCACCCTGCAGCATGGTGAAAGGGCTGCAAACCTCACCCTGCCTCAGCCTGGCAGCCTCTGCCGTGGCCAGCTCCAGCCTTGGAGCTGTGCTGTGCTGGCACACAGGACAGATTTCATCAGCAACCAGGAGCTTGGTTACCCTGCTCCAATTCACACAGGGTTCTGCACAGACACCTTTTGTAGTGCTGTCAAATGGAGTGAAGGGGATACAGGGCATCAGTGCTGGCCCTGCGTGTTCCCACATACCTTACCCAGAAATTTGGAATGCAGAGGGAGAAAGGATGGAGCAGATTAACAGCTGTGCATATATACTGTGAATGAGATGAACCTGCTCATGTCAAACTTGGCACTTCGAGATGATATCAGAAGATAATAATTTCACTTGGCATTGTCTGGAAGGGAACAGAGCCAGTGCTGCAGAGACTGGGAACATGAGCACTAGAAGCAAGATTTTCCAAAACCCATGTGATGCAGGGGCAAGCCCCCACGATTTCTCAAGGTAACTCTAAATGCTTTCCAGATGCCCAGCCTGTAATCAGCAGATCCATAAGCAATTACCTGGCATGCAAAGCAATGGAAATCCAGCCTCCTGCTGCCCACTACCTTGAGTGGAGGCTGCCCTTTCCCCTGAGCAGAGCCCTACCCCATCCCCGACCTCACTCTTCACCACCCCAGCCTCCAGGGCTGCCCCCAAACTTACCATATTCTCTCTCTAATATGCCCCTGTCTCACATTATTGAAATATATGCCTGTGGAGCTCAGGATGTGGCAGAGGACACCAAGGCAGTGACATGCAGCGGGGACGCTGCCAGCCCATCAATACAGAGCCCAGCTCATTACTTACATGTGCTCACTCCAGGGCCCCCTCAGACACCACCTGAATCCTAATGCACAGCAGGGACACAGCCCTCAGCAGAGCAGCTTCGCTATGTACCAAAGACAAACTCCCTCAGATGACAGCAGAGCAGGTTTGTTGCTAAATATGAGCTTTTGTGATTGCAACGTGCCAAGACAAGGAGCCAGGAACAGACACACGTGTAAGGGAAGCAGACCCACAGTGCTGGTCTAGGGTACATGTACAAGCTCACAGCTCAGATCTCCAGTCCTTCACCTGCAATATGTGCTGCTACAGCAAGGACACAAAAACCACTGTCCTCACTTGGGTAGAAGCACGCAACAACATGCTTATATTCTCCTGACACCCTTCAGTCTCACCTTTTCTTCAATTTAAGAAGAGATTTGGAGCTTCAAGCACATATTTGAAGCAAGCTGAGTGCTGTTCTCAATGGGGGAAAAAAAATCCCAAAGCCTTCTCCTCTGGAAAAAAGAACAGGTTTGCTTTTTCACATTGGAACTGCACTTTGGACTTGTTTCTAAGTCATGTGTTATGTTTTCCAAGCACTGCATAGGATTAGCTAGTTAATTAATACTTAGTATTATCCTCACAGATGGAGAGAGCTTCAAAGAACTTAAGGTAAAATATTTTAGCAATACAGATTTGTGCCAACCTAAATTTATACTCCTAAGCATAATGAGATTAGTAACATTAAAAAAAAAACAAAATGAGAGTAATAAAACACAGATCCTTTTTATGCACATACTGGTCTTTGCCTTTACAAGTCCTATTCTCACCCTACACAGGGAGAAGGTTTAATCTCCTTTTATTTTTAATCAAAGTGGAGATTACCAGCCAGCAAGGACCTTGCAGGAGGTGCAGAACAGCAAGTGGCATTGCAAGGGAGTGGGGACCCACTGCAGTGCTCCTCAGGGTGGACTGGGGAAGGCACTGGGGATGCTCAGTACCATCACCCAGCTACTGTGCCTGCTGCAGATCTGTGGCCACTTGTGCTGACTCAACCCCAGCTCATTCCCACCTCCAGACCTAAAGATCTTGGAATATTTTCCTGCTCTAAATCAGACAGAAATGAAAATCACCAAAAGGAATCCGGATGAGGTCTCCATACATTTTGAAATACTTCTTCTCACACCAGCCTTTGCAGCTACTTTCAATACAAGTTTAACGGAAACTGTTTTGACAGAGATTTTGAAGGTTGCTTCGGAACAACAAAAATCAGATTTGCACCACAAGATGTAAAGATAAGGTATATGCATTGAAAGCTGGATACAGCTCAGGTTGGGTTTGCTTTTGGCAGGGGGGCAGAACACCCACAGCTCCTTCCAGCCTAAGCTCTGCCATGTTTCCACATGAACTATTTTAAAACATTTTCAAATATTTTGTCAGGAAGAGTCTTCAAAAAAAAAAAAAAAAAAAAAAAAAGAAAAAGCCTTTTTGTCAACAGTTGAATCTGAACAGTAAAAGAGCATTTCACTTGGGAAACGCCACAGGGCTCAGTGGGCCCTGTAGCTTCATATACTCCAGGCCCAAGTCAAGCTCAGTTGTGACTTGCTCCCCGTTTGGCTGCTCTTCTTCCTGCATTATGCGAGCCTCTGCTTAGGTCATTTAGGAAGAGAAAATCCTGAGACAGGGATGAATCCTATCTTCTTCCAAGTGAAGCTTGCCTAGCACAGGCTAGAACACCAAATACAATGGGGACAGCATCACACTAACAGGCTTCAGGTCCAGCTGCATCCCTGGAGATTTTGGGTGTACACAGGCTGCTCTGGTGTTCAGAGTATTTGCAGCATCTGGCATTCCCGTTTCTCAGCT
>NW_009910123.1:72754-78885 GCF_000696875.1 Nestor notabilis
GCACCCCTTATGAAGGCAGTCTCTGAATTAGAGTCTCCCAGCCCCACATCTCCTACACCTGCAGAGCAGCTCCAAGCTCCCAGCACTGAGCCAGCCCATCCCACTCAGCACACACAGTACCACCACCTCCCAGCCACAAAGGTACATGAGTCACCCCAGGCATTTCAGGCTCTATTCCTGGCTCCCTGCACACACAACAGGATCAATAGGTGATGTGTCAATGTCCCCTTTGGTTTTTTCCTTTCCCAGATTAACATCCCATCCATCTGGGGGTGAGGACATGCCCATGGCATGGGTACCACAGTTCACCTGCCACCAGACCCACTCACAAGCTGCAGAGCTGGTTGCTCATCAACTGTTTCACTTTAGGGGAGGTGGGACTGATGTGATTTAGAGCATCAGACCTCAAAGTTCATGCAGGTGGAGGGAGAGATGCACACCTCCTGTTGGTTGGGCATGGCCAGCTCCCAGGACAGTATAGTGGTGTCTCACCTGGAGTTAGGGCAGCTGAGCTTGCATTGCTCCTGCTGGCTGATGTGATTATGGGAAACAGCAATTGATGGTTAACTGGTAAGAGGGGAAAAAAACCCAAACATCCCCTGGGGACTCCTCTGGAGAATTAGGAATAATTAAGCAAGGGCAGCAAAAGGCCTCATCACTGGAGCACTGCTCCAGTAGAAGAGCAATCCTGGAGCAGCCTGATAGGGCTCCTTTCCCTAATCTACTCCTCCTGTAACATGGGAGGACAAAGAGCATCCCCAGGTCATGCCCAAGATCCATTTTTTTCCCCAGGGAATAAAAAGCAGCTCCTGCCTTGGCCAGGGGACAATGATGTTGCTCCCTGCTGACAGCCTGGTCAGGTAGACATGGCCTTCCCCTGGTGTTCCCAGCAAAAACTAGCTGCTCCTTTGGTTCGGGGCAAGGAAAAATGCTCATTTGAGCAGAAGCTTCCTGCAGCCTTCCCAGCTGTGCAGGATTATCATCTCAGTTACACCTTAAAATAGACCAGAGCATTTGCCTCTTTCACTTTGTGTGGAGACAATGATAATTAGAACAAAGAGAAGCCTGAACTTTGTAGCAATGGGAACTTCAGTGAGGAGAGATCACACTGGCAGGAAAATCAATCCACTGCAGAAAGGGAAAAGAAAGAAATCAAGTCATGAGGCCAAAGGTGCTTCAAGCAGGACTAACAGCATGTCCAGCCAAACCAGGCACCCCCAGTCAGAGAGCTCAGGTTAAGCAGTCACTGGCAGAAGATATTCCTGCAAAAGTTATCTGACCTAAAAAAGACATTTTAAAGGTGAGATCAGTGTGGAGAGCAGCTGTGGTCCAGAGCAACACATTCATCCTCAGCCAGCTCTAGGTCTGAACCAAGAGGGTCCCATCCTGCTCTCGCTGCCCACAGCTGCACTAGTCCCAGTGGAAGGAGGGCCAGGCTTGCAGGGGAGGCACAGGCACACGGGAGTTAACACACCACATGCTGTAGGAACATCGAGGCAGGCCCCTTGTTTGTAATCTGAAGCATTTAATTTTAGAAATAACAGCTCATCGGGAATTACTCACTGAACCTGGGAACAACAGACAAAGGAAGCAGCACAAGTGCTCCTGCCAGCCCCTGCTCACAAACAGCAGGACACAGGAGTCAGGCTGGGACTGGAGCAGAGCCACCACCTCTGGGGACACCCAATGTCTAGACCAGAAGCAGCACCATGGGACAGAGGAGGAAACTGGTGACACAAAGAGCACTGCTGCAAGGTGCTAGAGAAGGTGCCACCATGCAGGGTAAGAGCCACCAGCCCTGCTCACCCCATGGCTCAGGGTCTCTGCTGTGGGGTGCAGCATCCCAAGGTCTGTCCTGCTCTGTCTGCAGCAGAGCACAAGAGAGCCTGAAGCCAGGCTGGGACAGGCACAGCCTCCCCCAAACCCATGCTGTACTATGAGCCCCTGCTACAGACACAGTTGGGAATTACTATGGGATACTTCGTGGTTTGGGGTCTGCAAGGGGTCTTTTTCTGCTTCTGAGCACACACAGGGCTTGGGCAGCATTGCCTAGCCTCCTCCAGTCCTCAAATCCTCTGCCAGTGTGTGGTAGTCGGGAGCTTTGGGGAATCATCAGAGGAGAGCAGCTAACTGGGAACTGGAGCCAAGGGCATTGCAATTTAGAGAAAGCCCTGCAAGTGCCTCTCAGCCTCCCACCACCCTGCAGTGCTCCAGCAGCTGCGGCATGAGGGGTGTGCAGAGGATAGGGATGTATTTAAGGTGCTTCTGTTCATCTCACATGAGTGTGCTCCTGTTTGTCCTCCTGTATCCTGCCCCAGGCTCCTGCTGGTCTCTGCCAGGGATGGAGACCAGCTCAGTGCTGTCACCTCTGTATCCCAATAGGGACCTTTGGGAAGAGGGGCTGGATGGGGTCTTGGAGCAGCAGCCCAGGAGCCAGGACAGGCAGCAGGGTCCCCGGGGCACTGTGTCACTCCCAGCCCTGCTCCTGCAGCTGTAGCACACACGCATTTGTAACATGCCTGCAGGGCCCAGAAATGGAAAGCTCTAAGTGCTATATTTAGCCTCTTGTTTATGGAAATACATCATTTGGTTTCATAATAGATTTTGGAGATTATCAAATTCATTTGCAGTGCTTGGAGAGAACAGAAGTTATCCCAGACTCAGCTGCCCACCTCACCCCATAGCAGCATTGTGCTCCCAGGTTATGTTCCACTTTCCTCCATGCCTTTAGCATCCTCAGGAAGTTATATGGTATCATTAAACAGCCTTGCTCTGACCCATTCATCCCATTCTGAAGCAACAGTGGCCACATGCAACACTCATTTTAACATACAATTATGCTTTTCCTCATTATTACCTCCACCCTCGTCAGGAGCTGGACCTCCCCAGCACATCAGTCCACACTTCAGAACAAGAGCCACGACACCCCCCCAGCACCACAGGCTGCAGCCCACACTCCTCATCTGAGATTCAATTAAAGTAAACATTATTTTGCTGTCACCAGTCAGAAAGCATTACAACACATTGCACATCAGATGCAGTTAGAGGCAAAACAATTCCCATCGAGAGGAAGGGTCTCCCTGGGCACACACTCCCAATGACACCCACAGTAGCTTTCAAGGCACTCCAGTAGCTTTCAAGTTAGCATTTAGGTTAAGCCTAGAGTGTTATTTAAATACGCAGCTAAATGGCACTGCTCAGCTTCTGAGGCCTCCACAAGTTCACCACAAGGTAAAGCCTCCAGGTCAGATAAGCTGATGAGAAGAGGGGACCAAGCTGGTGGCTGGTACCAACCCAGGACCACCCCAATGCTCAGCGCCTCACAGCGGGGAGCAGGCACAGAAGCTGGACCAGCATCCACATCCCTCACCTCCCACCCGCAGCCATGCTTTTCACTTTAATTTCTGCAAAAACGATAAGTTTAATTTGAAAGGGCATAATTCTTAATTTATGTGTTGTCATGAACAAAGACAGCAGAAGTAGGTCATTTCATTATCTGCTGCCTGTTTTGCCAAGGAGCCAAGACAAAGCTAAACAAAATCATCATCACCAAGGTTTGGTATTTGTTTGCAGAAAAAATATTATGGTTATTTTTTCTACTTGCTTGATTTGCACATCTTGGATTGCAGAGCATATTTAGTTTGGCTTTAAAGCATGCATTTATTGTGACTGTCATATTCGATAATGCCGCCTATAGTCAACGAGCAATCTTTCATGGATACAGTGTCTCAATTTATAATTCAATATCACAGCTTTGAGAACTTGCACAATAAGTCAGCCAACAGCACAAAAGCCTAAAACGTCTCTATGCAAATAAACATGCCAGTGCATGAATGAACACCTCCCAGGAAAGGGACTGCCAGCCTCCCTCCTTCAGACCTCCGCAAACAGCTCAGGATGTGAGGGATGGAGCAGCCCAGCCCATGGGAGCTGTGCCTGCATCCTGCCAGCATCCCTCATGACTCCTGGAGATGCTGCCAGGGCAGGGATGGCACCATCTGCTCTGTGGCTCCATGAAGCAGCCCGCACTGGCAGGCTCCCCACATCACACCTCCACAGTGCACCACACAAGAGGATCTGGACACCTCAAGAGCCCCCACCAACACCTGGCTTCTCCTCAACATGCAGAGGAAGCCATCCTATTGCACACAGACCTTGGGACAGACACAGATATGTCTGGAAGAACAGCAATGACTCAATGAAAGCCACCAATACACTAAGCTCCACCATGTTCTAGGTACACAACCTGGGCCTCAGCCTTCTGCCCTCAGGCAGGAGTCCCACTGAAGCCCAAACACACACCTGAGCTAAGGCCATACTATTGTCCTACCTGTGGCCAGCCCTGTCCTCTACTGTCCTGGTCTCCTGGGGGATTGCAGATGCACTCTGTAAGTGATTTTGTTGTCAGCTCCATCTCCTGCACAGCTTCAGCCTGGTGATGAGGGTTACTTTTAGCTGTTTCTGATGCTATTCCATCATAATTCAAACTATGGACAAAGCTGTCATCACCACTCTGCTCACTATAAAGCAATTCCTATGGTGGTAAGGACATAGCTATGACTACCCCTACACAATATTATATCCCATCCCCTACCACCCCCAGGAGGCAGCTCAGACTGAAAGAAAAGCACTGAAGAGCTGGAGCTTATATAGAGGTGGAGGGTCCCAGCTGGGGCTGATCAGGGCAATTAGGACCAGTTACAAAAGCAGGGCCTGGCAGAGCTTCCCAGTTAGACTGGTTATTGTGTTGTGAGCAGGGGCTTTGTACTTCTCTGCTTTCTGTTATTCAGCAGGGGCTGTGAGCTTTGGCTCTTAGGAGTTGGCAGGACTTTGGCTGGAAGCAGTACTGTGGTAGTTCTAGTGTGCCTGAGATAGAGGCAGTAGGCTGGATCCAGGTGGTAGTGTTTGCTCCCTACTTCGCTGAGCCTTGTGGTAAGGGACAGAAAGGGGAACAGGGTTGGGTGTAGCCCAGGCTGGGCTTTAGATGTGCTGGGTGTTTGGAGTGGGAGTCTGGAAGTGTGCCCAGCTCTGCCTGCTGAGATATGGCTTTAGATGTGTTCCCTGAGCCTCTGCCTGTGGGTAGCATCTCATCTGCCAGGGATGTGCTCCTGTTCCCCACCATGTGTGAAGCTGTCCCCCTCCTGAGCTCAGTGATGTGTGGAGCATGGCTGTGGCTGACCACAAACCTTGACAAGGCAGAATCTTTAACAGCATCAGATGAGGAGGGAAGGCAAGCAGCAAGTTCGGTACCCATCTATGAGACAGCTTTGTGGCTAGTTGGGGTTATGTTCATGTATGTTAAGCTGATGACCTTAGTGTGCTTTCCCAGGATGGCATGTTTTGGGAGCTAGCATCCAGCAGCTATGGAGGAATGGACCCCAAAACTGGGAGGGGATGAATTGCCATTGGCACTGCTACCCTGAAAGCACAGACCTGGCTCAGCTGTTTGGGAGGGACACAGACCCTCCTCATTGCTGTGCCAGGTCTGTGCTTTCAGGAGCTCTGCTTTAAAGAGCTCTGC
Source organism: Nestor notabilis (assembly GCF_000696875.1). Taxonomy (NCBI): domain Eukaryota; kingdom Metazoa; phylum Chordata; class Aves; order Psittaciformes; family Psittacidae; genus Nestor; species Nestor notabilis. The sequence continues at coordinate 78,276 of NW_009910123.1, forward strand.
TTTAAAGCAGCCCTGTGTATGGGGGGGGGGGGAGACAGGCTCCACCTTTGATTAATTTTAGGAGGGAGAAACCTGTGTGTGGAGCTGGAGAAGTGATAAACAGGGTTTCATGAGTTGTTTAGAATCTTTAGGTGATGCCAAGGATAGGAAGTTCCTCTGCCTGGTCCAGTGCCCACTGTTGTGGCAGAGAAGAGCTCTTTGCCCTCTGACCTGCACAGTTCTCTGGCACCAGCAGCAGGCACACACATGGCATGTGGGGTGGTTGCCCAGTGATGGCTCCCTGAGCTGCTAACAGGACCCTGGTGCTGCAGAGGCTGATGGTTCAGCTGGTCCCACCAGGCCCTTTGCATCTGCAGCTGATTTGCTCCAGTGAGGAGTGGGAGTTGAACTCTGCACCCAGGTGGTGGATCTGGCACCTCCTCAGCCTCCAGCAAAGGGCTGCCCTTGCAAATGCCTTGCAGATGGGGAGGGAGAGGGGTTTGCAATCAATCTGCAAAGGGAGGAAACCCCCATTGTATTGGGTAGTTTCAGCTCCTGATCACAACTGAGGAAACTGTGATGTTCTGAGACAACAAGAGGCTCAATCCTTTGCAGATGCTGTGAATTCCTG